>NW_026648379.1:0-98432 GCF_030028045.1 Hippopotamus amphibius kiboko
TAACACTTCATCAAGTCATGTGGCAAATGTGAGTCAACAATCACACTCTGGGTGTGACAGATGTCAGATGACACTGCCATATTTGCTGAGACAGAAATGATGTGACAGTCACAGGCATGATGTGAAAAATAGGATGTGACACTACATAAGCATGTCACAAATGTGAGGTGATAATGACACTTTGGATGTGACAGATATCACAACTGCCATGTGTGTTGAGACAGAAATGATATGACAATAACAGGCATGTGACTGATATGTAGTGGCACTTGCACATTATGACACATGAGAAGACAATCACAAGGACCTTGTGACAGGTGTGATGTGACAATCATAAGTGGTTTGTGCCAGTTGTGGGTTGACAATCACTCGATGGTTGTGATAATGTGAATTGTGGAAAAACAGGTTTGTGATATAGACTTTGACATGCACATGTGTGATGTGACAGATATGCGACTCTCTCTAAGGCATGTGTCAAATATGAGGTGACGATCACACTCTGGGTGTAACAGATGTCAGGGGAATCTGCCACATGTGTTGAGACAAAAATGAGGTCACAGGTGCAATGTGACAGATATGATGTGACAGTTGTGCATGATGACACAGAGGAGGTGACAATCACAAGGGCACAGTGTGTGTTGAGGCAGAAATGCTGTGACAATAACAGACATGATGTGACTGATATGTTATGGCACTTGTGTGTTACAACACAGGTGATGTGACAATCACATGGGCCTTGTAACAGTTTTGATGTGACACACATAAGCATGTGTGACACATGTGTGGTGATCACGTGAGGTGACACACAAATGGCTTGTGCTTGATGTGATATGACTCTCATGTGTGATGACAGGTATGATGCGATGCTCTGTAAAGCAAGTGACAATGTGAGGTGACACACAAGTTGGTTGGAACTGATCTGATGTGACACACACATGTGTGATATGAGAGGTATGATGTGACACCCCTGCATGGCATGTGACTTATATGAGGTGACAATCACTCTCTGGGTGTGACACATGTCAGGAGACACTCTCATGCGTGTTGAGACAGATGTGATATGACAATCACAGGTGCAATGCGACACATATGATGGGGCATTTGCATGTTAAGATACATGTGGGATGACAACCACAGAAGCGTTGTGACAGTTGTGATGTGACAATCATAAATGGCTTGGGACAAATGAGTGGTGACAATCGTATGCTGATTGTGACCTTCTGAGTTGACATGCATGTGGGTTGTGATGGACATGATGTGACATGCACATGTGAAGTGACAGGTATGCTGTAATGCTTCTGGAAGTCTTCTGACAAATTGAGGTCACAATAACACTCTGAGTGTGACAGGTATCAGGTGACAATGCCACATGTGTTGAGACAGAAATGATATGAGAGCCACAGGCATGATGTGATAGCTATGATGTGACACTTGCCTCTTAAGACACATGTTGAGGTAACAATCACATGAGTGTTGTGACAGTTGTGATGTGACACACATAAGCAATGTGTGACAGGTGTGTGATGACAACCACATGCTGGTTGTGACCATGTGAGGTGACACAAGTGGGTTGTACCTGATGAGATATGACACTCTCACATGTGATGCGACAGATATGATGTGACACTCTGGAAGGCATTTGACACATGTGATGTGACACTCACACTCAGGGTATGACAGATGTCAGATGACACACCCACATGGGCTGAGACAGAAGTGACGTGATAATCATAAGTGTGATGGGATAGATACGATATAATGCTTTCATGTTATGACACATGTGAGGTAACGGCCACATGGGTGTGGTGACAGTTGTGATATGACACTGATAAGAGGCTTGTGACAGATGTGTGGTGACAATCATATGCCAGTGGTGAACACATGATGTGACAAATGGGTGGTGATGGATGTGACGTGACAGTCCCATATGTGATGTGACAGGGAAACATGACACTTTGTAAGGCACCTGACAAATGGGAGGTGACAAACACACTCTGGGTGTGACAGATGCCAGGTGACACTGCCACATGTGTTGAGACAGAAATGATGCGAGAGTCACAGGCACGATGTGACAGCTATGATGTGACACGTGCATTCTGACATAGGAGAAGTGACAGTCACATGGGTGTTATAACAGTTTTGATGTAACACACAGAAGTATGTGTGACAGATGTGTGGTGACAATCATATGCCAATTGTGACAATGGGAGGTGACACACAACTGGGTTGGATCTGATGTGATGTGACAATCACATGTGCAATGTGACAGGTATGATGTGACAGTTGTGCGTGAAGACACATGTGAGGTGACAGTCACTTGAGCATTGTGACAGTTGTGATGTGAGACTCATAAGTGGCTTGTGACCAGTGTGTGGTGACAATCATATGCAGATTGTGACCATCTGAGATCACATACATATGGGTTTTGACTGATGTGATGTGACATGCACATGTCAGAGGTGACAGGGATGATGTGACACTCCCAGAAGACGTGTGACAAGTGTGAGGTGACAATCACACTGTGGGTGTGACAGATATCAGGTGACACTGCCACGTGTGTTGAGACAGAAATGATGTGATGATCACAGGCATGATATGAGAGATATGATGTGACACTTGCATATTATAACACAGATGAGGTGACAATCACATGGGCATTGTAACAGATTTGACGTGACCCACATAAGCATGTGTGACAGATGTGTGGTGACAATAACATGTGGGTTGTGACCATGTGAGGTGACACACAAGTGGGTTGTGCCTCATGTGATATTTCACTCCCATGTGTAATGTGACAGATATGATGTGACACTCCATAACACATGTGACAAATGTGAGGTGACAATCACACTCGAGGTGTGACATATGTCAGGTGACACTGCCACATGTGTTGAAGTAGAAATGGTGTGACCAATAACAGGCACAATGTGACTGACATTTTTGGATAATTGCATGTTATGACACACATGAGGTGACAATCACTCAGGCATTATGACAGGTGTGATGTGACAATCATAAGAGGCTTGTGACAGATGTGTGGTGACAATCACATGCCAATTGTGACAGGGTGAGCTGATACACACGTGGGTTGTGCCTGAAGTTATGTGACATTCTCATGTGTAATGACATATACTGTGTGATACTCTGTAATGCATGTGACAAATGTGAGGTGACAATCACAGTCTTGGTGTGACAGATGTCATGTGACACTGCCATGTGTGTTGAGACAGAAATGGCATGACAGTCACAGGCTCAATGTGACAGATATGATGTGACACTTGCCCATGATGACACAGGTGAGGTGACAATCACAGGGGGTTGTGAAAGTTGTGATGTGACACACATAATCAGTGTGTGACAGGTATGTTTTGGCAACCACATGTAGGTTGTGACCATGTGAGATGACACACAAGTGGGTTGTGCCTGCTGTGATGTGATACTCTCATGTGTGATGACAGATATGATGTAACACTTCATCAAGCATGTGGCAAATGTGAGTCAACAATCACACTCTGGGTGTGACAGATGTCAGATGACACTGCCATATTTGCTGAGACAGAAATGATGTGACAGTCACAGGCATGATGTGAAAAATAGGATGTGACACTACATAAAGCATGTCACAAATGTGAGGTGATAATGACACTTTGGATGTGACAGATATCACAACTGCCATGTGTGTTGAGACAGAAATGATATGACAATAACAGGCATGTGACTGATATGTAGTGGCACTTGCACATTATGACACATGAGAAGACAATCACAAGGACCTTGTGACAGGTGTGATGTGACAATCATAAGTGGTTTGTGCCAGTTGTGGGTTGACAATCACTCGATGGTTGTGATAATGTGAATTGTGGAAAAACAGGTTTGTGATATAGACTTTGACATGCACATGTGTGATGTGACAGATATGCGACTCTCTCTAAGGCATGTGTCAAATATGAGGTGACGATCACACTCTGGGTGTAACAGATGTCAGGGGAATCTGCCACATGTGTTGAGACAGAAATGAGGTCACAGGTGCAATGTGACAGATATGATGTGACAGTTGTGCATGATGACACAGAGGAGGTGACAATCACAAGGGCACAGTGTGTGTTGAGGCAGAAATGCTGTGACAATAACAGACATGATGTGACTGATATGTTATGGCACTTGTGTGTTACAACACAGGTGATGTGACAATCACATGGGCCTTGTAACAGTTTTGATGTGACACACATAAGCATGTGTGACACATGTGTGGTGATCACGTGAGGTGACACACAAATGGCTTGTGCTTGATGTGATATGACTCTCATGTGTGATGACAGGTATGATGCGATGCTCTGTAAAGCAAGTGACAATGTGAGGTGACACACAAGTTGGTTGGAACTGATCTGATGTGACACACACATGTGTGATATGAGAGGTATGATGTGACACCCCTGCATGGCATGTGACTTATATGAGGTGACACTCACTCTCTGGGTGTGACACATGTCAGGAGACACTCTCATGCATGTTGAGACAGATGTGATATGACAATCACAGGTGCAATGCGACACATATGATGGGGCATTTGCATGTTAAGATACATGTGGGATGACAACCACAGAAGCGTTGTGACAGTTGTGATGTGACAATCATAAATGGCTTGGGACAAATGAGTGGTGACAATCGTATGCTGATTGTGACCTTCTGAGTTGACATGCATGTGGGTTGTGATGGACATGATGTGACATGCACATGTGAAGTGACAGGTATGCTGTAATGCTTCTGGAAGTCTTCTGACAAATTGAGGTCACAATAACACTCTGAGTGTGACAGGTATCAGGTGACAATGCCACATGTGTTGAGACAGAAATGATATGAGAGCCACAGGCATGATGTGATAGCTATGATGTGACACTTGCCTCTTAAGACACATGTTGAGGTAACAATCACATGAGTGTTGTGACAGTTGTGATGTGACACACATAAGCAATGTGTGACAGGTGTGTGATGACAACCACATGCTGGTTGTGACCATGTGAGGTGACACAAGTGGGTTGTACCTGATGAGATATGACACTCTCACATGTGATGCGACAGATATGATGTGACACTCTGGAAGGCTTTTGACACATGTGATGTGACACTCACACTCAGGGTATGACAGATGTCAGATGACACACCCACATGGGCTGAGACAGAAGTGACGTGATAATCATAAGTGTGATGGGATAGATACGATATAATGCTTTCATGTTATGACACATGTGAGGTAACGGCCACATGGGTGTGGTGACAGTTGTGATATGACACTGATAAGAGGCTTGTGACAGATGTGTGGTGACAATCATATGCCAGTGGTGAACACATGAGGTGACAAATGGGTGGTGATGGATGTGACGTGACAGTCCCATATGTGATGTGACAGGGAAACATGACACTTTGTAAGGCACCTGACAAATGGGAGGTGACAAACACACTCTGGGTGTGACAGATGCCAGGTGACACTGCCACATGTGTTGAGACAGAAATGATGCGAGAGTCACAGGCACGATGTGACAGCTATGATGTGACACGTGCATTCTGACATAGGAGAAGTGACAGTCACATGGGTGTTATAACAGTTTTGATGTAACACACAGAAGTATGTGTGACAGATGTGTGGTGACAATCATATGCCAATTGTGACAATGGGAGGTGACACACAACTGGGTTGGATCTGATGTGATGTGACAATCACATGTGCAATGTGACAGGTATGATGTGACAGTTGTGCGTGAAGACACATGTGAGGTGACAGTCACTTGAGCATTGTGACAGTTGTGATGTGAGACTCATAAGTGGCTTGTGACCAGTGTGTGGTGACAATCATATGCAGATTGTGACCATCTGAGATCACATACATATGGGTTTTGACTGATGTGATGTGACATGCACATGTCAGATGTGACAGGGATGATGTGACACTCCCAGAAGACGTGTGACAAGTGTGAGGTGACAATCACACTGTGGGTGTGACAGATATCAGGTGACACTGCCACGTGTGTTGAGACAGAAATGATGTGATGATCACAGGCATGATATGAGAGATATGATGTGACACTTGCATATTATAACACAGATGAGGTGACCATCACATGGGCATTGTAACAGATTTGACGTGACCCACATAAGCATGTGTGACAGATGTGTGGTGACAATAACATGTGGGTTGTGACCATGTGAGGTGACACACAAGTGGGTTGTGCCTCATGTGATATTTCACTCCCATGTGTAATGTGACAGATATGATGTGACACTCCATAACACATGTGACAAATGTGAGGTGACAATCACACTCGAGGTGTGACATATGTCAGGTGACACTGCCACATGTGTTGAAGTAGAAATGGTGTGACCAATAACAGGCACAATGTGACTGACATTTTTGGATAATTGCATGTTATGACACACATGAGGTGACAATCACTCAGGCATTATGACAGGTGTGATGTGACAATCATAAGAGGCTTGTGACAGATGTGTGGTGACAATCACATGCCAATTGTGACAGGGTGAGCTGATACACACCTGGGTTGTGCCTGAAGTTATGTGACATTCTCATGTGTAATGACATATACTGTGTGATACTCTGTAATGCATGTGACAAATGTGAGGTGACAATCACAGTCTTGGTGTGACAGATGTCATGTGACACTGCCATGTGTGTTGAGACAGAAATGGCATGACAGTCACAGGCTCAATGTGACAGATATGATGTGACACTTGCCCATGATGACACAGGTGAGGTGACAATCACAGGGGGTTGTGAAAGTTGTGATGTGACACACATAATCAGTGTGTGACAGGTATGTTTTGGCAACCACATGTAGGTTGTGACCATGTGAGATGACACACAAGTGGGTTGTGCCTGCTGTGATGTGATACTCTCATGTGTGATGACAGATATGATGTAACACTTCATCAAGCATGTGGCAAATGTGAGTCAACAATCACACTCTGGGTGTGACAGATGTCAGATGACACTGCCATATTTGCTGAGACAGAAATGATGTGACAGTCACAGGCATGATGTGAAAAATAGGATGTGACACTACATAAAGCATGTCACAAATGTGAGGTGATAATGACACTTTGGATGTGACAGATATCACAACTGCCATGTGTGTTGAGACAGAAATGATATGACAATAACAGGCATGTGACTGATATGTAGTGGCACTTGCACATTATGACACATGAGAAGACAATCACAAGGACCTTGTGACAGGTGTGATGTGACAATCATAAGTGGTTTGTGCCAGTTGTGGGTTGACAATCACTCGATGGTTGTGATAATGTGAATTGTGGAAAAACAGGTTTGTGATATAGACTTTGACATGCACATGTGTGATGTGACAGATATGCGACTCTCTCTAAGGCATGTGTCAAATATGAGGTGACGATCACACTCTGGGTGTAACAGATGTCAGGGGAATCTGCCACATGTGTTGAGACAAAAATGAGGTCACAGGTGCAATGTGACAGATATGATGTGACAGTTGTGCATGATGACACAGAGGAGGTGACAATCACAAGGGCACAGTGTGTGTTGAGGCAGAAATGCTGTGACAATAACAGACATGATGTGACTGATATGTTATGGCACTTGTGTGTTACAACACAGGTGATGTGACAATCACATGGGCCTTGTAACAGTTTTGATGTGACACACATAAGCATGTGTGACACATGTGTGGTGATCACGTGAGGTGACACACAAATGGCTTGTGCTTGATGTGATATGACTCTCATGTGTGATGACAGGTATGATGCGATGCTCTGTAAAGCAAGTGACAATGTGAGGTGACACACAAGTTGGTTGGAACTGATCTGATGTGACACACACATGTGTGATATGAGAGGTATGATGTGACACCCCTGCATGGCATGTGACTTATATGAGGTGACAATCACTCTCTGGGTGTGACACATGTCAGGAGACACTCTCATGCGTGTTGAGACAGATGTGATATGACAATCACAGGTGCAATGCGACACATATGATGGGGCATTTGCATGTTAAGATACATGTGGGATGACAACCACAGAAGCGTTGTGACAGTTGTGATGTGACAATCATAAATGGCTTGGGACAAATGAGTGGTGACAATCGTATGCTGATTGTGACCTTCTGAGTTGACATGCATGTGGGTTGTGATGGACATGATGTGACATGCACATGTGAAGTGACAGGTATGCTGTAATGCTTCTGGAAGTCTTCTGACAAATTGAGGTCACAATAACACTCTGAGTGTGACAGGTATCAGGTGACAATGCCACATGTGTTGAGACAGAAATGATATGAGAGCCACAGGCATGATGTGATAGCTATGATGTGACACTTGCCTCTTAAGACACATGTTGAGGTAACAATCACATGAGTGTTGTGACAGTTGTGATGTGACACACATAAGCAATGTGTGACAGGTGTGTGATGACAACCACATGCTGGTTGTGACCATGTGAGGTGACACAAGTGGGTTGTACCTGATGAGATATGACACTCTCACATGTGATGCGACAGATATGATGTGACACTCTGGAAGGCATTTGACACATGTGATGTGACACTCACACTCAGGGTATGACAGATGTCAGATGACACACCCACATGGGCTGAGACAGAAGTGACGTGATAATCATAAGTGTGATGGGATAGATACGATATAATGCTTTCATGTTATGACACATGTGAGGTAACGGCCACATGGGTGTGGTGACAGTTGTGATATGACACTGATAAGAGGCTTGTGACAGATGTGTGGTGACAATCATATGCCAGTGGTGAACACATGAGGTGACAAATGGGTGGTGATGGATGTGACGTGACAGTCCCATATGTGATGTGACAGGGAAACATGACACTTTGTAAGGCACCTGACAAATGGGAGGTGACAAACACACTCTGGGTGTGACAGATGCCAGGTGACACTGCCACATGTGTTGAGACAGAAATGATGCGAGAGTCACAGGCACGATGTGACAGATATGATGTGACACGTGCATTCTGACATAGGAGAAGTGACAGTCACATGGGTGTTATAACAGTTTTGATGTAACACACAGAAGTATGTGTGACAGATGTGTGGTGACAATCATATGCCAATTGTGACAATGGGAGGTGACACACAACTGGGTTGGATCTGATGTGATGTGACAATCACATGTGCAATGTGACAGGTATGATGTGACAGTTGTGCGTGAAGACACATGTGAGGTGACAGTCACTTGAGCATTGTGACAGTTGTGATGTGAGACTCATAAGTGGCTTGTGACCAGTGTGTGGTGACAATCATATGCAGATTGTGACCATCTGAGATCACATACATATGGGTTTTGACTGATGTGATGTGACATGCACATGTCAGAGGTGACAGGGATGATGTGACACTCCCAGAAGACGTGTGACAAGTGTGAGGTGACAATCACACTGTGGGTGTGACAGATATCAGGTGACACTGCCACGTGTGTTGAGACAGAAATGATGTGATGATCACAGGCATGATATGAGAGATATGATGTGACACTTGCATATTATAACACAGATGAGGTGACAATCACATGGGCATTGTAACAGATTTGACGTGACCCACATAAGCATGTGTGACAGATGTGTGGTGACAATAACATGTGGGTTGTGACCATGTGAGGTGACACACAAGTGGGTTGTGCCTCATGTGATATTTCACTCCCATGTGTAATGTGACAGATATGATGTGACACTCCATAACACATGTGACAAATGTGAGGTGACAATCACACTCGAGGTGTGACATATGTCAGGTGACACTGCCACATGTGTTGAAGTAGAAATGGTGTGACCAATAACAGGCACAATGTGACTGACATTTTTGGATAATTGCATGTTATGACACACATGAGGTGACAATCACTCAGGCATTATGACAGGTGTGATGTGACAATCATAAGAGGCTTGTGACAGATGTGTGGTGACAATCACATGCCAATTGTGACAGGGTGAGCTGATACACACGTGGGTTGTGCCTGAAGTTATGTGACATTCTCATGTGTAATGACATATACTGTGTGATACTCTGTAATGCATGTGACAAATGTGAGGTGACAATCACAGTCTTGGTGTGACAGATGTCATGTGACACTGCCATGTGTGTTGAGACAGAAATGGCATGACAGTCACAGGCTCAATGTGACAGATATGATGTGACACTTGCCCATGATGACACAGGTGAGGTGACAATCACAGGGGGTTGTGAAAGTTGTGATGTGACACACATAATCAGTGTGTGACAGGTATGTTTTGGCAACCACATGTAGGTTGTGACCATGTGAGATGACACACAAGTGGGTTGTGCCTGCTGTGATGTGATACTCTCATGTGTGATGACAGATATGATGTAACACTTCATCAAGCATGTGGCAAATGTGAGTCAACAATCACACTCTGGGTGTGACAGATGTCAGATGACACTGCCATATTTGCTGAGACAGAAATGATGTGACAGTCACAGGCATGATGTGAAAAATAGGATGTGACACTACATAAAGCATGTCACAAATGTGAGGTGATAATGACACTTTGGATGTGACAGATATCACAACTGCCATGTGTGTTGAGACAGAAATGATATGACAATAACAGGCATGTGACTGATATGTAGTGGCACTTGCACATTATGACACATGAGAAGACAATCACAAGGACCTTGTGACAGGTGTGATGTGACAATCATAAGTGGTTTGTGCCAGTTGTGGGTTGACAATCACTCGATGGTTGTGATAATGTGAATTGTGGAAAAACAGGTTTGTGATATAGACTTTGACATGCACATGTGTGATGTGACAGATATGCGACTCTCTCTAAGGCATGTGTCAAATATGAGGTGACGATCACACTCTGGGTGTAACAGATGTCAGGGGAATCTGCCACATGTGTTGAGACAGAAATGAGGTCACAGGTGCAATGTGACAGATATGATGTGACAGTTGTGCATGATGACACAGAGGAGGTGACAATCACAAGGGCACAGTGTGTGTTGAGGCAGAAATGCTGTGACAATAACAGACATGATGTGACTGATATGTTATGGCACTTGTGTGTTACAACACAGGTGATGTGACAATCACATGGGCCTTGTAACAGTTTTGATGTGACACACATAAGCATGTGTGACACATGTGTGGTGATCACGTGAGGTGACACACAAATGGCTTGTGCTTGATGTGATATGACTCTCATGTGTGATGACAGGTATGATGCGATGCTCTGTAAAGCAAGTGACAATGTGAGGTGACACACAAGTTGGTTGGAACTGATCTGATGTGACACACACATGTGTGATATGAGAGGTATGATGTGACACCCCTGCATGGCATGTGACTTATATGAGGTGACACTCACTCTCTGGGTGTGACACATGTCAGGAGACACTCTCATGCATGTTGAGACAGATGTGATATGACAATCACAGGTGCAATGCGACACATATGATGGGGCATTTGCATGTTAAGATACATGTGGGATGACAACCACAGAAGCGTTGTGACAGTTGTGATGTGACAATCATAAATGGCTTGGGACAAATGAGTGGTGACAATCGTATGCTGATTGTGACCTTCTGAGTTGACATGCATGTGGGTTGTGATGGACATGATGTGACATGCACATGTGAAGTGACAGGTATGCTGTAATGCTTCTGGAAGTCTTCTGACAAATTGAGGTCACAATAACACTCTGAGTGTGACAGGTATCAGGTGACAATGCCACATGTGTTGAGACAGAAATGATATGAGAGCCACAGGCATGATGTGATAGCTATGATGTGACACTTGCCTGTTAAGACACATGTTGAGGTAACAATCACATGAGTGTTGTGACAGTTGTGATGTGACACACATAAGCAATGTGTGACAGGTGTGTGATGACAACCACATGCTGGTTGTGACCATGTGAGGTGACACAAGTGGGTTGTACCTGATGAGATATGACACTCTCACATGTGATGCGACAGATATGATGTGACACTCTGGAAGGCTTTTGACACATGTGATGTGACACTCACACTCAGGGTATGACAGATGTCAGATGACACACCCACATGGGCTGAGACAGAAGTGACGTGATAATCATAAGTGTGATGGGATAGATACGATATAATGCTTTCATGTTATGACACATGTGAGGTAACGGCCACATGGGTGTGGTGACAGTTGTGATATGACACTGATAAGAGGCTTGTGACAGATGTGTGGTGACAATCATATGCCAGTGGTGAACACATGAGGTGACAAATGGGTGGTGATGGATGTGACGTGACAGTCCCATATGTGATGTGACAGGGAAACATGACACTTTGTAAGGCACCTGACAAATGGGAGGTGACAAACACACTCTGGGTGTGACAGATGCCAGGTGACACTGCCACATGTGTTGAGACAGAAATGATGCGAGAGTCACAGGCACGATGTGACAGCTATGATGTGACACGTGCATTCTGACATAGGAGAAGTGACAGTCACATGGGTGTTATAACAGTTTTGATGTAACACACAGAAGTATGTGTGACAGATGTGTGGTGACAATCATATGCCAATTGTGACAATGGGAGGTGACACACAACTGGGTTGGATCTGATGTGATGTGACAATCACATGTGCAATGTGACAGGTATGATGTGACAGTTGTGCGTGAAGACACATGTGAGGTGACAGTCACTTGAGCATTGTGACAGTTGTGATGTGAGACTCATAAGTGGCTTGTGACCAGTGTGTGGTGACAATCATATGCAGATTGTGACCATCTGAGATCACATACATATGGGTTTTGACTGATGTGATGTGACCTGCACATGTCAGATGTGACAGGGATGATGTGACACTCCCAGAAGACGTGTGACAAGTGTGAGGTGACAATCACACTGTGGGTGTGACAGATATCAGGTGACACTGCCACGTGTGTTGAGACAGAAATGATGTGATGATCACAGGCATGATATGAGAGATATGATGTGACACTTGCATATTATAACACAGATGAGGTGACCATCACATGGGCATTGTAACAGATTTGACGTGACCCACATAAGCATGTGTGACAGATGTGTGGTGACAATAACATGTGGGTTGTGACCATGTGAGGTGACACACAAGTGGGTTGTGCCTCATGTGATATTTCACTCCCATGTGTAATGTGACAGATATGATGTGACACTCCATAACACATGTGACAAATGTGAGGTGACAATCACACTCGAGGTGTGACATATGTCAGGTGACACTGCCACATGTGTTGAAGTAGAAATGGTGTGACCAATAACAGGCACAATGTGACTGACATTTTTGGATAATTGCATGTTATGACACACATGAGGTGACAATCACTCAGGCATTATGACAGGTGTGATGTGACAATCATAAGAGGCTTGTGACAGATGTGTGGTGACAATCACATGCCAATTGTGACAGGGTGAGCTGATACACACCTGGGTTGTGCCTGAAGTTATGTGACATTCTCATGTGTAATGACATATACTGTGTGATACTCTGTAATGCATGTGACAAATGTGAGGTGACAATCACAGTCTTGGTGTGACAGATGTCATGTGACACTGCCATGTGTGTTGAGACAGAAATGGCATGACAGTCACAGGCTC
This sequence comes from Hippopotamus amphibius kiboko, assembly GCF_030028045.1. Classification (NCBI taxonomy): domain Eukaryota; kingdom Metazoa; phylum Chordata; class Mammalia; order Artiodactyla; family Hippopotamidae; genus Hippopotamus; species Hippopotamus amphibius. The sequence continues at coordinate 13,653 of NW_026648379.1, forward strand.
AATGTGACAGATATGATGTGACACTTGCCCATGATGACACAGGTGAGGTGACAATCACAGGGGGTTGTGAAAGTTGTGATGTGACACACATAATCAGTGTGTGACAGGTATGTTTTGGCAACCACATGTAGGTTGTGACCATGTGAGATGACACACAAGTGGGTTGTGCCTGCTGTGATGTGATACTCTCATGTGTGATGACAGATATGATGTAACACTTCATCAAGCATGTGGCAAATGTGAGTCAACAATCACACTCTGGGTGTGACAGATGTCAGATGACACTGCCATATTTGCTGAGACAGAAATGATGTGACAGTCACAGGCATGATGTGAAAAATAGGATGTGACACTACATAAAGCATGTCACAAATGTGAGGTGATAATGACACTTTGGATGTGACAGATATCACAACTGCCATGTGTGTTGAGACAGAAATGATATGACAATAACAGGCATGTGACTGATATGTAGTGGCACTTGCACATTATGACACATGAGAAGACAATCACAAGGACCTTGTGACAGGTGTGATGTGACAATCATAAGTGGTTTGTGCCAGTTGTGGGTTGACAATCACTCGATGGTTGTGATAATGTGAATTGTGGAAAAACAGGTTTGTGATATAGACTTTGACATGCACATGTGTGATGTGACAGATATGCGACTCTCTCTAAGGCATGTGTCAAATATGAGGTGACGATCACACTCTGGGTGTAACAGATGTCAGGGGAATCTGCCACATGTGTTGAGACAAAAATGAGGTCACAGGTGCAATGTGACAGATATGATGTGACAGTTGTGCATGATGACACAGAGGAGGTGACAATCACAAGGGCACAGTGTGTGTTGAGGCAGAAATGCTGTGACAATAACAGACATGATGTGACTGATATGTTATGGCACTTGTGTGTTACAACACAGGTGATGTGACAATCACATGGGCCTTGTAACAGTTTTGATGTGACACACATAAGCATGTGTGACACATGTGTGGTGATCACGTGAGGTGACACACAAATGGCTTGTGCTTGATGTGATATGACTCTCATGTGTGATGACAGGTATGATGCGATGCTCTGTAAAGCAAGTGACAATGTGAGGTGACACACAAGTTGGTTGGAACTGATCTGATGTGACACACACATGTGTGATATGAGAGGTATGATGTGACACCCCTGCATGGCATGTGACTTATATGAGGTGACAATCACTCTCTGGGTGTGACACATGTCAGGAGACACTCTCATGCGTGTTGAGACAGATGTGATATGACAATCACAGGTGCAATGCGACACATATGATGGGGCATTTGCATGTTAAGATACATGTGGGATGACAACCACAGAAGCGTTGTGACAGTTGTGATGTGACAATCATAAATGGCTTGGGACAAATGAGTGGTGACAATCGTATGCTGATTGTGACCTTCTGAGTTGACATGCATGTGGGTTGTGATGGACATGATGTGACATGCACATGTGAAGTGACAGGTATGCTGTAATGCTTCTGGAAGTCTTCTGACAAATTGAGGTCACAATAACACTCTGAGTGTGACAGGTATCAGGTGACAATGCCACATGTGTTGAGACAGAAATGATATGAGAGCCACAGGCATGATGTGATAGCTATGATGTGACACTTGCCTCTTAAGACACATGTTGAGGTAACAATCACATGAGTGTTGTGACAGTTGTGATGTGACACACATAAGCAATGTGTGACAGGTGTGTGATGACAACCACATGCTGGTTGTGACCATGTGAGGTGACACAAGTGGGTTGTACCTGATGAGATATGACACTCTCACATGTGATGCGACAGATATGATGTGACACTCTGGAAGGCATTTGACACATGTGATGTGACACTCACACTCAGGGTATGACAGATGTCAGATGACACACCCACATGGGCTGAGACAGAAGTGACGTGATAATCATAAGTGTGATGGGATAGATACGATATAATGCTTTCATGTTATGACACATGTGAGGTAACGGCCACATGGGTGTGGTGACAGTTGTGATATGACACTGATAAGAGGCTTGTGACAGATGTGTGGTGACAATCATATGCCAGTGGTGAACACATGAGGTGACAAATGGGTGGTGATGGATGTGACGTGACAGTCCCATATGTGATGTGACAGGGAAACATGACACTTTGTAAGGCACCTGACAAATGGGAGGTGACAAACACACTCTGGGTGTGACAGATGCCAGGTGACACTGCCACATGTGTTGAGACAGAAATGATGCGAGAGTCACAGGCACGATGTGACAGATATGATGTGACACGTGCATTCTGACATAGGAGAAGTGACAGTCACATGGGTGTTATAACAGTTTTGATGTAACACACAGAAGTATGTGTGACAGATGTGTGGTGACAATCATATGCCAATTGTGACAATGGGAGGTGACACACAACTGGGTTGGATCTGATGTGATGTGACAATCACATGTGCAATGTGACAGGTATGATGTGACAGTTGTGCGTGAAGACACATGTGAGGTGACAGTCACTTGAGCATTGTGACAGTTGTGATGTGAGACTCATAAGTGGCTTGTGACCAGTGTGTGGTGACAATCATATGCAGATTGTGACCATCTGAGATCACATACATATGGGTTTTGACTGATGTGATGTGACATGCACATGTCAGAGGTGACAGGGATGATGTGACACTCCCAGAAGACGTGTGACAAGTGTGAGGTGACAATCACACTGTGGGTGTGACAGATATCAGGTGACACTGCCACGTGTGTTGAGACAGAAATGATGTGATGATCACAGGCATGATATGAGAGATATGATGTGACACTTGCATATTATAACACAGATGAGGTGACAATCACATGGGCATTGTAACAGATTTGACGTGACCCACATAAGCATGTGTGACAGATGTGTGGTGACAATAACATGTGGGTTGTGACCATGTGAGGTGACACACAAGTGGGTTGTGCCTCATGTGATATTTCACTCCCATGTGTAATGTGACAGATATGATGTGACACTCCATAACACATGTGACAAATGTGAGGTGACAATCACACTCGAGGTGTGACATATGTCAGGTGACACTGCCACATGTGTTGAAGTAGAAATGGTGTGACCAATAACAGGCACAATGTGACTGACATTTTTGGATAATTGCATGTTATGACACACATGAGGTGACAATCACTCAGGCATTATGACAGGTGTGATGTGACAATCATAAGAGGCTTGTGACAGATGTGTGGTGACAATCACATGCCAATTGTGACAGGGTGAGCTGATACACACCTGGGTTGTGCCTGAAGTTATGTGACATTCTCATGTGTAATGACATATACTGTGTGATACTCTGTAATGCATGTGACAAATGTGAGGTGACAATCACAGTCTTGGTGTGACAGATGTCATGTGACACTGCCATGTGTGTTGAGACAGAAATGGCATGACAGTCACAGGCTCAATGTGACAGATATGATGTGACACTTGCCCATGATGACACAGGTGAGGTGACAATCACAGGGGGTTGTGAAAGTTGTGATGTGACACACATAATCAGTGTGTGACAGGTATGTTTTGGCAACCACATGTAGGTTGTGACCATGTGAGATGACACACAAGTGGGTTGTGCCTGCTGTGATGTGATACTCTCATGTGTGATGACAGATATGATGTAACACTTCATCAAGCATGTGGCAAATGTGAGTCAACAATCACACTCTGGGTGTGACAGATGTCAGATGACACTGCCATATTTGCTGAGACAGAAATGATGTGACAGTCACAGGCATGATGTGAAAAATAGGATGTGACACTACATAAAGCATGTCACAAATGTGAGGTGATAATGACACTTTGGATGTGACAGATATCACAACTGCCATGTGTGTTGAGACAGAAATGATATGACAATAACAGGCATGTGACTGATATGTAGTGGCACTTGCACATTATGACACATGAGAAGACAATCACAAGGACCTTGTGACAGGTGTGATGTGACAATCATAAGTGGTTTGTGCCAGTTGTGGGTTGACAATCACTCGATGGTTGTGATAATGTGAATTGTGGAAAAACAGGTTTGTGATATAGACTTTGACATGCACATGTGTGATGTGACAGATATGCGACTCTCTCTAAGGCATGTGTCAAATATGAGGTGACGATCACACTCTGGGTGTAACAGATGTCAGGGGAATCTGCCACATGTGTTGAGACAGAAATGAGGTCACAGGTGCAATGTGACAGATATGATGTGACAGTTGTGCATGATGACACAGAGGAGGTGACAATCACAAGGGCACAGTGTGTGTTGAGGCAGAAATGCTGTGACAATAACAGACATGATGTGACTGATATGTTATGGCACTTGTGTGTTACAACACAGGTGATGTGACAATCACATGGGCCTTGTAACAGTTTTGATGTGACACACATAAGCATGTGTGACACATGTGTGGTGATCACGTGAGGTGACACACAAATGGCTTGTGCTTGATGTGATATGACTCTCATGTGTGATGACAGGTATGATGCGATGCTCTGTAAAGCAAGTGACAATGTGAGGTGACACACAAGTTGGTTGGAACTGATCTGATGTGACACACACATGTGTGATATGAGAGGTATGATGTGACACCCCTGCATGGCATGTGACTTATATGAGGTGACACTCACTCTCTGGGTGTGACACATGTCAGGAGACACTCTCATGCATGTTGAGACAGATGTGATATGACAATCACAGGTGCAATGCGACACATATGATGGGGCATTTGCATGTTAAGATACATGTGGGATGACAACCACAGAAGCGTTGTGACAGTTGTGATGTGACAATCATAAATGGCTTGGGACAAATGAGTGGTGACAATCGTATGCTGATTGTGACCTTCTGAGTTGACATGCATGTGGGTTGTGATGGACATGATGTGACATGCACATGTGAAGTGACAGGTATGCTGTAATGCTTCTGGAAGTCTTCTGACAAATTGAGGTCACAATAACACTCTGAGTGTGACAGGTATCAGGTGACAATGCCACATGTGTTGAGACAGAAATGATATGAGAGCCACAGGCATGATGTGATAGCTATGATGTGACACTTGCCTCTTAAGACACATGTTGAGGTAACAATCACATGAGTGTTGTGACAGTTGTGATGTGACACACATAAGCAATGTGTGACAGGTGTGTGATGACAACCACATGCTGGTTGTGACCATGTGAGGTGACACAAGTGGGTTGTACCTGATGAGATATGACACTCTCACATGTGATGCGACAGATATGATGTGACACTCTGGAAGGCTTTTGACACATGTGATGTGACACTCACACTCAGGGTATGACAGATGTCAGATGACACACCCACATGGGCTGAGACAGAAGTGACGTGATAATCATAAGTGTGATGGGATAGATACGATATAATGCTTTCATGTTATGACACATGTGAGGTAACGGCCACATGGGTGTGGTGACAGTTGTGATATGACACTGATAAGAGGCTTGTGACAGATGTGTGGTGACAATCATATGCCAGTGGTGAACACATGAGGTGACAAATGGGTGGTGATGGATGTGACGTGACAGTCCCATATGTGATGTGACAGGGAAACATGACACTTTGTAAGGCACCTGACAAATGGGAGGTGACAAACACACTCTGGGTGTGACAGATGCCAGGTGACACTGCCACATGTGTTGAGACAGAAATGATGCGAGAGTCACAGGCACGATGTGACAGCTATGATGTGACACGTGCATTCTGACATAGGAGAAGTGACAGTCACATGGGTGTTATAACAGTTTTGATGTAACACACAGAAGTATGTGTGACAGATGTGTGGTGACAATCATATGCCAATTGTGACAATGGGAGGTGACACACAACTGGGTTGGATCTGATGTGATGTGACAATCACATGTGCAATGTGACAGGTATGATGTGACAGTTGTGCGTGAAGACACATGTGAGGTGACAGTCACTTGAGCATTGTGACAGTTGTGATGTGAGACTCATAAGTGGCTTGTGACCAGTGTGTGGTGACAATCATATGCAGATTGTGACCATCTGAGATCACATACATATGGGTTTTGACTGATGTGATGTGACCTGCACATGTCAGATGTGACAGGGATGATGTGACACTCCCAGAAGACGTGTGACAAGTGTGAGGTGACAATCACACTGTGGGTGTGACAGATATCAGGTGACACTGCCACGTGTGTTGAGACAGAAATGATGTGATGATCACAGGCATGATATGAGAGATATGATGTGACACTTGCATATTATAACACAGATGAGGTGACCATCACATGGGCATTGTAACAGATTTGACGTGACCCACATAAGCATGTGTGACAGATGTGTGGTGACAATAACATGTGGGTTGTGACCATGTGAGGTGACACACAAGTGGGTTGTGCCTCATGTGATATTTCACTCCCATGTGTAATGTGACAGATATGATGTGACACTCCATAACACATGTGACAAATGTGAGGTGACAATCACACTCGAGGTGTGACATATGTCAGGTGACACTGCCACATGTGTTGAAGTAGAAATGGTGTGACCAATAACAGGCACAATGTGACTGACATTTTTGGATAATTGCATGTTATGACACACATGAGGTGACAATCACTCAGGCATTATGACAGGTGTGATGTGACAATCATAAGAGGCTTGTGACAGATGTGTGGTGACAATCACATGCCAATTGTGACAGGGTGAGCTGATACACACCTGGGTTGTGCCTGAAGTTATGTGACATTCTCATGTGTAATGACATATACTGTGTGATACTCTGTAATGCATGTGACAAATGTGAGGTGACAATCACAGTCTTGGTGTGACAGATGTCATGTGACACTGCCATGTGTGTTGAGACAGAAATGGCATGACAGTCACAGGCTCAATGTGACAGATATGATGTGACACTTGCCCATGATGACACAGGTGAGGTGACAATCACAGGGGGTTGTGAAAGTTGTGATGTGACACACATAATCAGTGTGTGACAGGTATGTTTTGGCAACCACATGTAGGTTGTGACCATGTGAGATGACACACAAGTGGGTTGTGCCTGCTGTGATGTGATACTCTCATGTGTGATGACAGATATGATGTAACACTTCATCAAGCATGTGGCAAATGTGAGTCAACAATCACACTCTGGGTGTGACAGATGTCAGATGACACTGCCATATTTGCTGAGACAGAAATGATGTGACAGTCACAGGCATGATGTGAAAAATAGGATGTGACACTACATAAAGCATGTCACAAATGTGAGGTGATAATGACACTTTGGATGTGACAGATATCACAACTGCCATGTGTGTTGAGACAGAAATGATATGACAATAACAGGCATGTGACTGATATGTAGTGGCACTTGCACATTATGACACATGAGAAGACAATCACAAGGACCTTGTGACAGGTGTGATGTGACAATCATAAGTGGTTTGTGCCAGTTGTGGGTTGACAATCACTCGATGGTTGTGATAATGTGAATTGTGGAAAAACAGGTTTGTGATATAGACTTTGACATGCACATGTGTGATGTGACAGATATGCGACTCTCTCTAAGGCATGTGTCAAATATGAGGTGACGATCACACTCTGGGTGTAACAGATGTCAGGGGAATCTGCCACATGTGTTGAGACAAAAATGAGGTCACAGGTGCAATGTGACAGATATGATGTGACAGTTGTGCATGATGACACAGAGGAGGTGACAATCACAAGGGCACAGTGTGTGTTGAGGCAGAAATGCTGTGACAATAACAGACATGATGTGACTGATATGTTATGGCACTTGTGTGTTACAACACAGGTGATGTGACAATCACATGGGCCTTGTAACAGTTTTGATGTGACACACATAAGCATGTGTGACACATGTGTGGTGATCACGTGAGGTGACACACAAATGGCTTGTGCTTGATGTGATATGACTCTCATGTGTGATGACAGGTATGATGCGATGCTCTGTAAAGCAAGTGACAATGTGAGGTGACACACAAGTTGGTTGGAACTGATCTGATGTGACACACACATGTGTGATATGAGAGGTATGATGTGACACCCCTGCATGGCATGTGACTTATATGAGGTGACAATCACTCTCTGGGTGTGACACATGTCAGGAGACACTCTCATGCGTGTTGAGACAGATGTGATATGACAATCACAGGTGCAATGCGACACATATGATGGGGCATTTGCATGTTAAGATACATGTGGGATGACAACCACAGAAGCGTTGTGACAGTTGTGATGTGACAATCATAAATGGCTTGGGACAAATGAGTGGTGACAATCGTATGCTGATTGTGACCTTCTGAGTTGACATGCATGTGGGTTGTGATGGACATGATGTGACATGCACATGTGAAGTGACAGGTATGCTGTAATGCTTCTGGAAGTCTTCTGACAAATTGAGGTCACAATAACACTCTGAGTGTGACAGGTATCAGGTGACAATGCCACATGTGTTGAGACAGAAATGATATGAGAGCCACAGGCATGATGTGATAGCTATGATGTGACACTTGCCTCTTAAGACACATGTTGAGGTAACAATCACATGAGTGTTGTGACAGTTGTGATGTGACACACATAAGCAATGTGTGACAGGTGTGTGATGACAACCACATGCTGGTTGTGACCATGTGAGGTGACACAAGTGGGTTGTACCTGATGAGATATGACACTCTCACATGTGATGCGACAGATATGATGTGACACTCTGGAAGGCATTTGACACATGTGATGTGACACTCACACTCAGGGTATGACAGATGTCAGATGACACACCCACATGGGCTGAGACAGAAGTGACGTGATAATCATAAGTGTGATGGGATAGATACGATATAATGCTTTCATGTTATGACACATGTGAGGTAACGGCCACATGGGTGTGGTGACAGTTGTGATATGACACTGATAAGAGGCTTGTGACAGATGTGTGGTGACAATCATATGCCAGTGGTGAACACATGAGGTGACAAATGGGTGGTGATGGATGTGACGTGACAGTCCCATATGTGATGTGACAGGGAAACATGACACTTTGTAAGGCACCTGACAAATGGGAGGTGACAAACACACTCTGGGTGTGACAGATGCCAGGTGACACTGCCACATGTGTTGAGACAGAAATGATGCGAGAGTCACAGGCACGATGTGACAGATATGATGTGACACGTGCATTCTGACATAGGAGAAGTGACAGTCACATGGGTGTTATAACAGTTTTGATGTAACACACAGAAGTATGTGTGACAGATGTGTGGTGACAATCATATGCCAATTGTGACAATGGGAGGTGACACACAACTGGGTTGGATCTGATGTGATGTGACAATCACATGTGCAATGTGACAGGTATGATGTGACAGTTGTGCGTGAAGACACATGTGAGGTGACAGTCACTTGAGCATTGTGACAGTTGTGATGTGAGACTCATAAGTGGCTTGTGACCAGTGTGTGGTGACAATCATATGCAGATTGTGACCATCTGAGATCACATACATATGGGTTTTGACTGATGTGATGTGACATGCACATGTCAGAGGTGACAGGGATGATGTGACACTCCCAGAAGACGTGTGACAAGTGTGAGGTGACAATCACACTGTGGGTGTGACAGATATCAGGTGACACTGCCACGTGTGTTGAGACAGAAATGATGTGATGATCACAGGCATGATATGAGAGATATGATGTGACACTTGCATATTATAACACAGATGAGGTGACAATCACATGGGCATTGTAACAGATTTGACGTGACCCACATAAGCATGTGTGACAGATGTGTGGTGACAATAACATGTGGGTTGTGACCATGTGAGGTGACACACAAGTGGGTTGTGCCTCATGTGATATTTCACTCCCATGTGTAATGTGACAGATATGATGTGACACTCCATAACACATGTGACAAATGTGAGGTGACAATCACACTCGAGGTGTGACATATGTCAGGTGACACTGCCACATGTGTTGAAGTAGAAATGGTGTGACCAATAACAGGCACAATGTGACTGACATTTTTGGATAATTGCATGTTATGACACACATGAGGTGACAATCACTCAGGCATTATGACAGGTGTGATGTGACAATCATAAGAGGCTTGTGACAGATGTGTGGTGACAATCACATGCCAATTGTGACAGGGTGAGCTGATACACACCTGGGTTGTGCCTGAAGTTATGTGACATTCTCATGTGTAATGACATATACTGTGTGATACTCTGTAATGCATGTGACAAATGTGAGGTGACAATCACAGTCTTGGTGTGACAGATGTCATGTGACACTGCCATGTGTGTTGAGACAGAAATGGCATGACAGTCACAGGCTCAATGTGACAGATATGATGTGACACTTGCCCATGATGACACAGGTGAGGTGACAATCACAGGGGGTTGTGAAAGTTGTGATGTGACACACATAATCAGTGTGTGACAGGTATGTTTTGGCAACCACATGTAGGTTGTGACCATGTGAGATGACACACAAGTGGGTTGTGCCTGCTGTGATGTGATACTCTCATGTGTGATGACAGATATGATGTAACACTTCATCAAGCATGTGGCAAATGTGAGTCAACAATCACACTCTGGGTGTGACAGATGTCAGATGACACTGCCATATTTGCTGAGACAGAAATGATGTGACAGTCACAGGCATGATGTGAAAAATAGGATGTGACACTACATAAAGCATGTCACAAATGTGAGGTGATAATGACACTTTGGATGTGACAGATATCACAACTGCCATGTGTGTTGAGACAGAAATGATATGACAATAACAGGCATGTGACTGATATGTAGTGGCACTTGCACATTATGACACATGAGAAGACAATCACAAGGACCTTGTGACAGGTGTGATGTGACAATCATAAGTGGTTTGTGCCAGTTGTGGGTTGACAATCACTCGATGGTTGTGATAATGTGAATTGTGGAAAAACAGGTTTGTGATATAGACTTTGACATGCACATGTGTGATGTGACAGATATGCGACTCTCTCTAAGGCATGTGTCAAATATGAGGTGACGATCACACTCTGGGTGTAACAGATGTCAGGGGAATCTGCCACATGTGTTGAGACAGAAATGAGGTCACAGGTGCAATGTGACAGATATGATGTGACAGTTGTGCATGATGACACAGAGGAGGTGACAATCACAAGGGCACAGTGTGTGTTGAGGCAGAAATGCTGTGACAATAACAGACATGATGTGACTGATATGTTATGGCACTTGTGTGTTACAACACAGGTGATGTGACAATCACATGGGCCTTGTAACAGTTTTGATGTGACACACATAAGCATGTGTGACACATGTGTGGTGATCACGTGAGGTGACACACAAATGGCTTGTGCTTGATGTGATATGACTCTCATGTGTGATGACAGGTATGATGCGATGCTCTGTAAAGCAAGTGACAATGTGAGGTGACACACAAGTTGGTTGGAACTGATCTGATGTGACACACACATGTGTGATATGAGAGGTATGATGTGACACCCCTGCATGGCATGTGACTTATATGAGGTGACAATCACTCTCTGGGTGTGACACATGTCAGGAGACACTCTCATGCGTGTTGAGACAGATGTGATATGACAATCACAGGTGCAATGCGACACATATGATGGGGCATTTGCATGTTAAGATACATGTGGGATGACAACCACAGAAGCGTTGTGACAGTTGTGATGTGACAATCATAAATGGCTTGGGACAAATGAGTGGTGACAATCGTATGCTGATTGTGACCTTCTGAGTTGACATGCATGTGGGTTGTGATGGACATGATGTGACATGCACATGTGAAGTGACAGGTATGCTGTAATGCTTCTGGAAGTCTTCTGACAAATTGAGGTCACAATAACACTCTGAGTGTGACAGGTATCAGGTGACAATGCCACATGTGTTGAGACAGAAATGATATGAGAGCCACAGGCATGATGTGATAGCTATGATGTGACACTTGCCTCTTAAGACACATGTTGAGGTAACAATCACATGAGTGTTGTGACAGTTGTGATGTGACACACATAAGCAATGTGTGACAGGTGTGTGATGACAACCACATGCTGGTTGTGACCATGTGAGGTGACACAAGTGGGTTGTACCTGATGAGATATGACACTCTCACATGTGATGCGACAGATATGATGTGACACTCTGGAAGGCATTTGACACATGTGATGTGACACTCACACTCAGGGTATGACAGATGTCAGATGACACACCCACATGGGCTGAGACAGAAGTGACGTGATAATCATAAGTGTGATGGGATAGATACGATATAATGCTTTCATGTTATGACACATGTGAGGTAACGGCCACATGGGTGTGGTGACAGTTGTGATATGACACTGATAAGAGGCTTGTGACAGATGTGTGGTGACAATCATATGCCAGTGGTGAACACATGAGGTGACAAATGGGTGGTGATGGATGTGACGTGACAGTCCCATATGTGATGTGACAGGGAAACATGACACTTTGTAAGGCACCTGACAAATGGGAGGTGACAAACACACTCTGGGTGTGACAGATGCCAGGTGACACTGCCACATGTGTTGAGACAGAAATGATGCGAGAGTCACAGGCACGATGTGACAGATATGATGTGACACGTGCATTCTGACATAGGAGAAGTGACAGTCACATGGGTGTTATAACAGTTTTGATGTAACACACAGAAGTATGTGTGACAGATGTGTGGTGACAATCATATGCCAATTGTGACAATGGGAGGTGACACACAACTGGGTTGGATCTGATGTGATGTGACAATCACATGTGCAATGTGACAGGTATGATGTGACAGTTGTGCGTGAAGACACATGTGAGGTGACAGTCACTTGAGCATTGTGACAGTTGTGATGTGAGACTCATAAGTGGCTTGTGACCAGTGTGTGGTGACAATCATATGCAGATTGTGACCATCTGAGATCACATACATATGGGTTTTGACTGATGTGATGTGACATGCACATGTCAGAGGTGACAGGGATGATGTGACACTCCCAGAAGACGTGTGACAAGTGTGAGGTGACAATCACACTGTGGGTGTGACAGATATCAGGTGACACTGCCACGTGTGTTGAGACAGAAATGATGTGATGATCACAGGCATGATATGAGAGATATGATGTGACACTTGCATATTATAACACAGATGAGGTGACCATCACATGGGCATTGTAACAGATTTGACGTGACCCACATAAGCATGTGTGACAGATGTGTGGTGACAATAACATGTGGGTTGTGACCATGTGAGGTGACACACAAGTGGGTTGTGCCTCATGTGATATTTCACTCCCATGTGTAATGTGACAGATATGATGTGACACTCCATAACACATGTGACAAATGTGAGGTGACAATCACACTCGAGGTGTGACATATGTCAGGTGACACTGCCACATGTGTTGAAGTAGAAATGGTGTGACCAATAACAGGCACAATGTGACTGACATTTTTGGATAATTGCATGTTATGACACACATGAGGTGACAATCACTCAGGCATTATGACAGGTGTGATGTGACAATCATAAGAGGCTTGTGACAGATGTGTGGTGACAATCACATGCCAATTGTGACAGGGTGAGCTGATACACACCTGGGTTGTGCCTGAAGTTATGTGACATTCTCATGTGTAATGACATATACTGTGTGATACTCTGTAATGCATGTGACAAATGTGAGGTGACAATCACAGTCTTGGTGTGACAGATGTCATGTGACACTGCCATGTGTGTTGAGACAGAAATGGCATGACAGTCACAGGCTCAATGTGACAGATATGATGTGACACTTGCCCATGATGACACAGGTGAGGTGACAATCACAGGGGGTTGTGAAAGTTGTGATGTGACACACATAATCAGTGTGTGACAGGTATGTTTTGGCAACCACATGTAGGTTGTGACCATGTGAGATGACACACAAGTGGGTTGTGCCTGCTGTGATGTGATACTCTCATGTGTGATGACAGATATGATGTAACACTTCATCAAGCATGTGGCAAATGTGAGTCAACAATCACACTCTGGGTGTGACAGATGTCAGATGACACTGCCATATTTGCTGAGACAGAAATGATGTGACAGTCACAGGCATGATGTGAAAAATAGGATGTGACACTACATAAAGCATGTCACAAATGTGAGGTGATAATGACACTTTGGATGTGACAGATATCACAACTGCCATGTGTGTTGAGACAGAAATGATATGACAATAACAGGCATGTGACTGATATGTAGTGGCACTTGCACATTATGACACATGAGAAGACAATCACAAGGACCTTGTGACAGGTGTGATGTGACAATCATAAGTGGTTTGTGCCAGTTGTGGGTTGACAATCACTCGATGGTTGTGATAATGTGAATTGTGGAAAAACAGGTTTGTGATATAGACTTTGACATGCACATGTGTGATGTGACAGATATGCGACTCTCTCTAAGGCATGTGTCAAATATGAGGTGACGATCACACTCTGGGTGTAACAGATGTCAGGGGAATCTGCCACATGTGTTGAGACAGAAATGAGGTCACAGGTGCAATGTGACAGATATGATGTGACAGTTGTGCATGATGACACAGAGGAGGTGACAATCACAAGGGCACAGTGTGTGTTGAGGCAGAAATGCTGTGACAATAACAGACATGATGTGACTGATATGTTATGGCACTTGTGTGTTACAACACAGGTGATGTGACAATCACATGGGCCTTGTAACAGTTTTGATGTGACACACATAAGCATGTGTGACACATGTGTGGTGATCACGTGAGGTGACACACAAATGGCTTGTGCTTGATGTGATATGACTCTCATGTGTGATGACAGGTATGATGCGATGCTCTGTAAAGCAAGTGACAATGTGAGGTGACACACAAGTTGGTTGGAACTGATCTGATGTGACACACACATGTGTGATATGAGAGGTATGATGTGACACCCCTGCATGGCATGTGACTTATATGAGGTGACAATCACTCTCTGGGTGTGACACATGTCAGGAGACACTCTCATGCGTGTTGAGACAGATGTGATATGACAATCACAGGTGCAATGCGACACATATGATGGGGCATTTGCATGTTAAGATACATGTGGGATGACAACCACAGAAGCGTTGTGACAGTTGTGATGTGACAATCATAAATGGCTTGGGACAAATGAGTGGTGACAATCGTATGCTGATTGTGACCTTCTGAGTTGACATGCATGTGGGTTGTGATGGACATGATGTGACATGCACATGTGAAGTGACAGGTATGCTGTAATGCTTCTGGAAGTCTTCTGACAAATTGAGGTCACAATAACACTCTGAGTGTGACAGGTATCAGGTGACAATGCCACATGTGTTGAGACAGAAATGATATGAGAGCCACAGGCATGATGTGATAGCTATGATGTGACACTTGCCTCTTAAGACACATGTTGAGGTAACAATCACATGAGTGTTGTGACAGTTGTGATGTGACACACATAAGCAATGTGTGACAGGTGTGTGATGACAACCACATGCTGGTTGTGACCATGTGAGGTGACACAAGTGGGTTGTACCTGATGAGATATGACACTCTCACATGTGATGCGACAGATATGATGTGACACTCTGGAAGGCATTTGACACATGTGATGTGACACTCACACTCAGGGTATGACAGATGTCAGATGACACACCCACATGGGCTGAGACAGAAGTGACGTGATAATCATAAGTGTGATGGGATAGATACGATATAATGCTTTCATGTTATGACACATGTGAGGTAACGGCCACATGGGTGTGGTGACAGTTGTGATATGACACTGATAAGAGGCTTGTGACAGATGTGTGGTGACAATCATATGCCAGTGGTGAACACATGAGGTGACAAATGGGTGGTGATGGATGTGACGTGACAGTCCCATATGTGATGTGACAGGGAAACATGACACTTTGTAAGGCACCTGACAAATGGGAGGTGACAAACACACTCTGGGTGTGACAGATGCCAGGTGACACTGCCACATGTGTTGAGACAGAAATGATGCGAGAGTCACAGGCACGATGTGACAGCTATGATGTGACACGTGCATTCTGACATAGGAGAAGTGACAGTCACATGGGTGTTATAACAGTTTTGATGTAACACACAGAAGTATGTGTGACAGATGTGTGGTGACAATCATATGCCAATTGTGACAATGGGAGGTGACACACAACTGGGTTGGATCTGATGTGATGTGACAATCACATGTGCAATGTGACAGGTATGATGTGACAGTTGTGCGTGAAGACACATGTGAGGTGACAGTCACTTGAGCATTGTGACAGTTGTGATGTGAGACTCATAAGTGGCTTGTGACCAGTGTGTGGTGACAATCATATGCAGATTGTGACCATCTGAGATCACATACATATGGGTTTTGACTGATGTGATGTGACATGCACATGTCAGATGTGACAGGGATGATGTGACACTCCCAGAAGACGTGTGACAAGTGTGAGGTGACAATCACACTGTGGGTGTGACAGATATCAGGTGACACTGCCACGTGTGTTGAGACAGAAATGATGTGATGATCACAGGCATGATATGAGAGATATGATGTGACACTTGCATATTATAACACAGATGAGGTGACCATCACATGGGCATTGTAACAGATTTGACGTGACCCACATAAGCATGTGTGACAGATGTGTGGTGACAATAACATGTGGGTTGTGACCATGTGAGGTGACACACAAGTGGGTTGTGCCTCATGTGATATTTCACTCCCATGTGTAATGTGACAGATATGATGTGACACTCCATAACACATGTGACAAATGTGAGGTGACAATCACACTCGAGGTGTGACATATGTCAGGTGACACTGCCACATGTGTTGAAGTAGAAATGGTGTGACCAATAACAGGCACAATGTGACTGACATTTTTGGATAATTGCATGTTATGACACACATGAGGTGACAATCACTCAGGCATTATGACAGGTGTGATGTGACAATCATAAGAGGCTTGTGACAGATGTGTGGTGACAATCACATGCCAATTGTGACAGGGTGAGCTGATACACACCTGGGTTGTGCCTGAAGTTATGTGACATTCTCATGTGTAATGACATATACTGTGTGATACTCTGTAATGCATGTGACAAATGTGAGGTGACAATCACAGTCTTGGTGTGACAGATGTCATGTGACACTGCCATGTGTGTTGAGACAGAAATGGCATGACAGTCACAGGCTCAATGTGACAGATATGATGTGACACTTGCCCATGATGACACTGGTGAGGTGACAATCACAGGGGGTTGTGAAAGTTGTGATGTGACACACATAATCAGTGTGTGACAGGTATGTTTTGGCAACCACATGTAGGTTGTGACCATGTGAGATGACACACAAGTGGGTTGTGCCTGCTGTGATGTGATACTCTCATGTGTGATGACAGATATGATGTAACACTTCATCAAGCATGTGGCAAATGTGAGTCAACAATCACACTCTGGGTGTGACAGATGTCAGATGACACTGCCATATTTGCTGAGACAGAAATGATGTGACAGTCACAGGCATGATGTGAAAAATAGGATGTGACACTACATAAAGCATGTCACAAATGTGAGGTGATAATGACACTTTGGATGTGACAGATATCACAACTGCCATGTGTGTTGAGACAGAAATGATATGACAATAACAGGCATGTGACTGATATGTAGTGGCACTTGCACATTATGACACATGAGAAGACAATCACAAGGACCTTGTGACAGGTGTGATGTGACAATCATAAGTGGTTTGTGCCAGTTGTGGGTTGACAATCACTCGATGGTTGTGATAATGTGAATTGTGGAAAAACAGGTTTGTGATATAGACTTTGACATGCACATGTGTGATGTGACAGATATGCGACTCTCTCTAAGGCATGTGTCAAATATGAGGTGACGATCACACTCTGGGTGTAACAGATGTCAGGGGAATCTGCCACATGTGTTGAGACAGAAATGAGGTCACAGGTGCAATGTGACAGATATGATGTGACAGTTGTGCATGATGACACAGAGGAGGTGACAATCACAAGGGCACAGTGTGTGTTGAGGCAGAAATGCTGTGACAATAACAGACATGATGTGACTGATATGTTATGGCACTTGTGTGTTACAACACAGGTGATGTGACAATCACATGGGCCTTGTAACAGTTTTGATGTGACACACATAAGCATGTGTGACACATGTGTGGTGATCACGTGAGGTGACACACAAATGGCTTGTGCTTGATGTGATATGACTCTCATGTGTGATGACAGGTATGATGCGATGCTCTGTAAAGCAAGTGACAATGTGAGGTGACACACAAGTTGGTTGGAACTGATCTGATGTGACACACACATGTGTGATATGAGAGGTATGATGTGACACCCCTGCATGGCATGTGACTTATATGAGGTGACAATCACTCTCTGGGTGTGACACATGTCAGGAGACACTCTCATGCGTGTTGAGACAGATGTGATATGACAATCACAGGTGCAATGCGACACATATGATGGGGCATTTGCATGTTAAGATACATGTGGGATGACAACCACAGAAGCGTTGTGACAGTTGTGATGTGACAATCATAAATGGCTTGGGACAAATGAGTGGTGACAATCGTATGCTGATTGTGACCTTCTGAGTTGACATGCATGTGGGTTGTGATGGACATGATGTGACATGCACATGTGAAGTGACAGGTATGCTGTAATGCTTCTGGAAGTCTTCTGACAAATTGAGGTCACAATAACACTCTGAGTGTGACAGGTATCAGGTGACAATGCCACATGTGTTGAGACAGAAATGATATGAGAGCCACAGGCATGATGTGATAGCTATGATGTGACACTTGCCTCTTAAGACACATGTTGAGGTAACAATCACATGAGTGTTGTGACAGTTGTGATGTGACACACATAAGCAATGTGTGACAGGTGTGTGATGACAACCACATGCTGGTTGTGACCATGTGAGGTGACACAAGTGGGTTGTACCTGATGAGATATGACACTCTCACATGTGATGCGACAGATATGATGTGACACTCTGGAAGGCATTTGACACATGTGATGTGACACTCACACTCAGGGTATGACAGATGTCAGATGACACACCCACATGGGCTGAGACAGAAGTGACGTGATAATCATAAGTGTGATGGGATAGATACGATATAATGCTTTCATGTTATGACACATGTGAGGTAACGGCCACATGGGTGTGGTGACAGTTGTGATATGACACTGATAAGAGGCTTGTGACAGATGTGTGGTGACAATCATATGCCAGTGGTGAACACATGAGGTGACAAATGGGTGGTGATGGATGTGACGTGACAGTCCCATATGTGATGTGACAGGGAAACATGACACTTTGTAAGGCACCTGACAAATGGGAGGTGACAAACACACTCTGGGTGTGACAGATGCCAGGTGACACTGCCACATGTGTTGAGACAGAAATGATGCGAGAGTCACAGGCACGATGTGACAGCTATGATGTGACACGTGCATTCTGACATAGGAGAAGTGACAGTCACATGGGTGTTATAACAGTTTTGATGTAACACACAGAAGTATGTGTGACAGATGTGTGGTGACAATCATATGCCAATTGTGACAATGGGAGGTGACACACAACTGGGTTGGATCTGATGTGATGTGACAATCACATGTGCAATGTGACAGGTATGATGTGACAGTTGTGCGTGAAGACACATGTGAGGTGACAGTCACTTGAGCATTGTGACAGTTGTGATGTGAGACTCATAAGTGGCTTGTGACCAGTGTGTGGTGACAATCATATGCAGATTGTGACCATCTGAGATCACATACATATGGGTTTTGACTGATGTGATGTGACATGCACATGTCAGATGTGACAGGGATGATGTGACACTCCCAGAAGACGTGTGACAAGTGTGAGGTGACAATCACACTGTGGGTGTGACAGATATCAGGTGACACTGCCACGTGTGTTGAGACAGAAATGATGTGATGATCACAGGCATGATATGAGAGATATGATGTGACACTTGCATATTATAACACAGATGAGGTGACCATCACATGGGCATTGTAACAGATTTGACGTGACCCACATAAGCATGTGTGACAGATGTGTGGTGACAATAACATGTGGGTTGTGACCATGTGAGGTGACACACAAGTGGGTTGTGCCTCATGTGATATTTCACTCCCATGTGTAATGTGACAGATATGATGTGACACTCCATAACACATGTGACAAATGTGAGGTGACAATCACACTCGAGGTGTGACATATGTCAGGTGACACTGCCACATGTGTTGAAGTAGAAATGGTGTGACCAATAACAGGCACAATGTGACTGACATTTTTGGATAATTGCATGTTATGACACACATGAGGTGACAATCACTCAGGCATTATGACAGGTGTGATGTGACAATCATAAGAGGCTTGTGACAGATGTGTGGTGACAATCACATGCCAATTGTGACAGGGTGAGCTGATACACACCTGGGTTGTGCCTGAAGTTATGTGACATTCTCATGTGTAATGACATATACTGTGTGATACTCTGTAATGCATGTGACAAATGTGAGGTGACAATCACAGTCTTGGTGTGACAGATGTCATGTGACACTGCCATGTGTGTTGAGACAGAAATGGCATGACAGTCACAGGCTCAATGTGACAGATATGATGTGACACTTGCCCATGATGACACTGGTGAGGTGACAATCACAGGGGGTTGTGAAAGTTGTGATGTGACACACATAATCAGTGTGTGACAGGTATGTTTTGGCAACCACATGTAGGTTGTGACCATGTGAGATGACACACAAGTGGGTTGTGCCTGCTGTGATGTGATACTCTCATGTGTGATGACAGATATGATGTAACACTTCATCAAGCATGTGGCAAATGTGAGTCAACAATCACACTCTGGGTGTGACAGATGTCAGATGACACTGCCATATTTGCTGAGACAGAAATGATGTGACAGTCACAGGCATGATGTGAAAAATAGGATGTGACACTACATAAAGCATGTCACAAATGTGAGGTGATAATGACACTTTGGATGTGACAGATATCACAACTGCCATGTGTGTTGAGACAGAAATGATATGACAATAACAGGCATGTGACTGATATGTAGTGGCACTTGCACATTATGACACATGAGAAGACAATCACAAGGACCTTGTGACAGGTGTGATGTGACAATCATAAGTGGTTTGTGCCAGTTGTGGGTTGACAATCACTCGATGGTTGTGATAATGTGAATTGTGGAAAAACAGGTTTGTGATATAGACTTTGACATGCACATGTGTGATGTGACAGATATGCGACTCTCTCTAAGGCATGTGTCAAATATGAGGTGACGATCACACTCTGGGTGTAACAGATGTCAGGGGAATCTGCCACATGTGTTGAGACAGAAATGAGGTCACAGGTGCAATGTGACAGATATGATGTGACAGTTGTGCATGATGACACAGAGGAGGTGACAATCACAAGGGCACAGTGTGTGTTGAGGCAGAAATGCTGTGACAATAACAGACATGATGTGACTGATATGTTATGGCACTTGTGTGTTACAACACAGGTGATGTGACAATCACATGGGCCTTGTAACAGTTTTGATGTGACACACATAAGCATGTGTGACACATGTGTGGTGATCACGTGACGTGACACACAAATGGCTTGTGCTTGATGTGATATGACTCTCATGTGTGATGACAGGTATGATGCGATGCTCTGTAAAGCAAGTGACAATGTGAGGTGACACACAAGTTGGTTGGAACTGATCTGATGTGACACACACATGTGTGATATGAGAGGTATGATGTGACACCCCTGCATGGCATGTGACTTATATGAGGTGACAATCACTCTCTGGGTGTGACACATGTCAGGAGACACTCTCATGCGTGTTGAGACAGATGTGATATGACAATCACAGGTGCAATGCGACACATATGATGGGGCATTTGCATGTTAAGATACATGTGGGATGACAACCACAGAAGCGTTGTGACAGTTGTGATGTGACAATCATAAATGGCTTGGGACAAATGAGTGGTGACAATCGTATGCTGATTGTGACCTTCTGAGTTGACATGCATGTGGGTTGTGATGGACATGATGTGACATGCACATGTGAAGTGACAGGTATGCTGTAATGCTTCTGGAAGTCTTCTGACAAATTGAGGTCACAATAACACTCTGAGTGTGACAGGTATCAGGTGACAATGCCACATGTGTTGAGACAGAAATGATATGAGAGCCACAGGCATGATGTGATAGCTATGATGTGACACTTGCCTCTTAAGACACATGTTGAGGTAACAATCACATGAGTGTTGTGACAGTTGTGATGTGACACACATAAGCAATGTGTGACAGGTGTGTGATGACAACCACATGCTGGTTGTGACCATGTGAGGTGACACAAGTGGGTTGTACCTGATGAGATATGACACTCTCACATGTGATGCGACAGATATGATGTGACACTCTGGAAGGCATTTGACACATGTGATGTGACACTCACACTCAGGGTATGACAGATGTCAGATGACACACCCACATGGGCTGAGACAGAAGTGACGTGATAATCATAAGTGTGATGGGATAGATACGATATAATGCTTTCATGTTATGACACATGTGAGGTAACGGCCACATGGGTGTGGTGACAGTTGTGATATGACACTGATAAGAGGCTTGTGACAGATGTGTGGTGACAATCATATGCCAGTGGTGAACACATGAGGTGACAAATGGGTGGTGATGGATGTGACGTGACAGTCCCATATGTGATGTGACAGGGAAACATGACACTTTGTAAGGCACCTGACAAATGGGAGGTGACAAACACACTCTGGGTGTGACAGATGCCAGGTGACACTGCCACATGTGTTGAGACAGAAATGATGCGAGAGTCACAGGCACGATGTGACAGCTATGATGTGACACGTGCATTCTGACATAGGAGAAGTGACAGTCACATGGGTGTTATAACAGTTTTGATGTAACACACAGAAGTATGTGTGACAGATGTGTGGTGACAATCATATGCCAATTGTGACAATGGGAGGTGACACACAACTGGGTTGGATCTGATGTGATGTGACAATCACATGTGCAATGTGACAGGTATGATGTGACAGTTGTGCGTGAAGACACATGTGAGGTGACAGTCACTTGAGCATTGTGACAGTTGTGATGTGAGACTCATAAGTGGCTTGTGACCAGTGTGTGGTGACAATCATATGCAGATTGTGACCATCTGAGATCACATACATATGGGTTTTGACTGATGTGATGTGACATGCACATGTCAGATGTGACAGGGATGATGTGACACTCCCAGAAGACGTGTGACAAGTGTGAGGTGACAATCACACTGTGGGTGTGACAGATATCAGGTGACACTGCCACGTGTGTTGAGACAGAAATGATGTGATGATCACAGGCATGATATGAGAGATATGATGTGACACTTGCATATTATAACACAGATGAGGTGACAATCACATGGGCATTGTAACAGATTTGACGTGACCCACATAAGCATGTGTGACAGATGTGTGGTGACAATAACATGTGGGTTGTGACCATGTGAGGTGACACACAAGTGGGTTGTGCCTCATGTGATATTTCACTCCCATGTGTAATGTGACAGATATGATGTGACACTCCATAACACATGTGACAAATGTGAGGTGACAATCACACTCGAGGTGTGACATATGTCAGGTGACACTGCCACATGTGTTGAAGTAGAAATGGTGTGACCAATAACAGGCACAATGTGACTGACATTTTTGGATAATTGCATGTTATGACACACATGAGGTGACAATCACTCAGGCATTATGACAGGTGTGATGTGACAATCATAAGAGGCTTGTGACAGATGTGTGGTGACAATCACATGCCAATTGTGACAGGGTGAGCTGATACACACGTGGGTTGTGCCTGAAGTTATGTGACATTCTCATGTGTAATGACATATACTGTGTGATACTCTGTAATGCATGTGACAAATGTGAGGTGACAATCACAGTCTTGGTGTGACAGATGTCATGTGACACTGCCATGTGTGTTGAGACAGAAATGGCATGACAGTCACAGGCTCAATGTGACAGATATGATGTGACACTTGCCCATGATGACACTGGTGAGGTGACAATCACAGGGGGTTGTGAAAGTTGTGATGTGACACACATAATCAGTGTGTGACAGGTATGTTTTGGCAACCACATGTAGGTTGTGACCATGTGAGATGACACACAAGTGGGTTGTGCCTGCTGTGATGTGATACTCTCATGTGTGATGACAGATATGATGTAACACTTCATCAAGCATGTGGCAAATGTGAGTCAACAATCACACTCTGGGTGTGACAGATGTCAGATGACACTGCCATATTTGCTGAGACAGAAATGATGTGACAGTCACAGGCATGATGTGAAAAATAGGATGTGACACTACATAAAGCATGTCACAAATGTGAGGTGATAATGACACTTTGGATGTGACAGATATCACAACTGCCATGTGTGTTGAGACAGAAATGATATGACAATAACAGGCATGTGACTGATATGTAGTGGCACTTGCACATTATGACACATGAGAAGACAATCACAAGGACCTTGTGACAGGTGTGATGTGACAATCATAAGTGGTTTGTGCCAGTTGTGGGTTGACAATCACTCGATGGTTGTGATAATGTGAATTGTGGAAAAACAGGTTTGTGATATAGACTTTGACATGCACATGTGTGATGTGACAGATATGCAACTCTCTCTAAGGCATGTGTCAAATATGAGGTGACGATCACACTCTGGGTGTAACAGATGTCAGGGGAATCTGCCACATGTGTTGAGACAGAAATGAGGTCACAGGTGCAATGTGACAGATATGATGTGACAGTTGTGCATGATGACACAGAGGAGGTGACAATCACAAGGGCACAGTGTGTGTTGAGGCAGAAATGCTGTGACAATAACAGACATGATGTGACTGATATGTTATGGCACTTGTGTGTTACAACACAGGTGATGTGACAATCACATGGGCCTTGTAACAGTTTTGATGTGACACACATAAGCATGTGTGACACATGTGTGGTGATCATGTGAGGTGACACACAAATGGCTTGTGCTTGATGTGATATGACTCTCATGTGTGATGACAGGTATGATGCGATGCTCTGTAAAGCAAGTGACAATGTGAGGTGACACACAAGTTGGTTGGAACTGATCTGATGTGACACACACATGTGTGATATGAGAGGTATGATGTGACACCCCTGCATGGCATGTGACTTATATGAGGTGACACTCACTCTCTGGGTGTGACACATGTCAGGAGACACTCTCATGCGTGTTGAGACAGATGTGATATGACAATCACAGGTGCAATGCGACACATATGATGGGGCATTTGCATGTTAAGATACATGTGGGATGACAACCACAGAAGCGTTGTGACAGTTGTGATGTGACAATCATAAATGGCTTGGGACAAATGAGTGGTGACAATCGTATGCTGATTGTGACCTTCTGAGTTGACATGCATGTGGGTTGTGATGGACATGATGTGACATGCACATGTGAAGTGACAGGTATGCTGTAATGCTTCTGGAAGTCTTCTGACAAATTGAGGTCACAATAACACTCTGAGTGTGACAGGTATCAGGTGACAATGCCACATGTGTTGAGACAGAAATGATATGAGAGCCACAGGCATGATGTGATAGCTATGATGTGACACTTGCCTCTTAAGACACATGTTGAGGTAACAATCACATGAGTGTTGTGACAGTTGTGATGTGACACACATAAGCAATGTGTGACAGGTGTGTGATGACAACCACATGCTGGTTGTGACCATGTGAGGTGACACAAGTGGGTTGTACCTGATGAGATATGACACTCTCACATGTGATGCGACAGATATGATGTGACACTCTGGAAGGCATTTGACACATGTGATGTGACACTCACACTCAGGGTATGACAGATGTCAGATGACACACCCACATGGGCTGAGACAGAAGTGACATGATAATCATAAGTGTGATGGGATAGATACGATATAATGCTTTCATGTTATGACACATGTGAGGTAACGGCCACATGGGTGTGGTGACAGTTGTGATATGACACTGATAAGAGGCTTGTGACAGATGTGTGGTGACAATCATATGCCAGTGGTGAACACATGAGGTGACAAATGGGTGGTGATGGATGTGACGTGACAGTCCCATATGTGATGTGACAGGGAAACATGACACTTTGTAAGGCACCTGACAAATGGGAGGTGACAAACACACTCTGGGTGTGACAGATGCCAGGTGACACTGCCACATGTGTTGAGAGAGAAATGATGCGAGAGTCACAGGCACGATGTGACAGCTATGATGTGACACGTGCATTCTGACATAGGAGAAGTGACAGTCACATGGGTGTTATAACAGTTTTGATGTAACACACAGAAGTATGTGTGACAGATGTGTGGTGACAATCATATGCCAATTGTGACAATGGGAGGTGACACACAACTGGGTTGGATCTGATGTGATGTGACAATCACATGTGCAATGTGACAGGTATGATGTGACAGTTGTGCGTGAAGACACATGTGAGGTGACAGTCACTTGAGCATTGTGACAGTTGTGATGTGAGACTCATAAGTGGCTTGTGACCAGTGTGTGGTGACAATCATATGCAGATTGTGACCATCTGAGATCACATACATATGGGTTTTGACTGATGTGATGTGACCTGCACATGTCAGATGTGACAGGGATGATGTGACACTCCCAGAAGACGTGTGACAAGTGTGAGGTGACAATCACACTGTGGGTGTGACAGATATCAGGTGACACTGCCACGTGTGTTGAGACAGAAATGATGTGATGATCACAGGCATGATATGAGAGATATGATGTGACACTTGCATATTATAACACAGATGAGGTGACAATCACATGGGCATTGTAACAGATTTGACGTGACCCACATAAGCATGTGTGACAGATGTGTGGTGACAATAACATGTGGGTTGTGACCATGTGAGGTGACACACAAGTGGGTTGTGCCTCATGTGATATTTCACTCCCATGTGTAATGTGACAGATATGATGTGACACTCCATAACACATGTGACAAATGTGAGGTGACAATCACACTCGAGGTGTGACATATGTCAGGTGACACTGCCACATGTGTTGAAGTAGAAATGGTGTGACCAATAACAGGCACAATGTGACTGACATTTTTGGATAATTGCATGTTATGACACACATGAGGTGACAATCACTCAGGCATTATGACAGGTGTGATGTGACAATCATAAGAGGCTTGTGACAGATGTGTGGTGACAATCACATGCCAATTGTGACAGGGTGAGCTGATACACACCTGGGTTGTGCCTGAAGTTATGTGACATTCTCATGTGTAATGACATATACTGTGTGATACTCTGTAATGCATGTGACAAATGTGAGGTGACAATCACAGTCTTGGTGTGACAGATGTCATGTGACACTGCCATGTGTGTTGAGACAGAAATGGCATGACAGTCACAGGCTCAATGTGACAGATATGATGTGACAGTTGTGCATGATGACACAGAGGAGGTGACAATCACAAGGGCACAGTGACAGCAGTGATGTGACCCACAGAAGCAGTGTGTGTGAAAACCCACATGCTGGTTGTGACTATGTGAGATGACACACAAGGGGCTTGTGCCTGATGTGATATGACACTGTCATGTGTGATGACAGATATGATGTGACACTCCATAAAGCACATGACAAATGTGAGGTGACAATCACACTCTTGGTGTGACAGATGTCATGTGACACTGACATGTGTGTTGAGACAAATAGGTGACAGCCACAGGCATGATGTGACAGATATGTGACACTTGCCTGTTATGACACAGATGAGGTGACCATCACATGGGCATGGTGACAGTTTGGATGTGACACACATAAGTGGTGTGTGACAGCTGTGTGGTGTCAACCACTTGCTGGTTGTGACCATGTGAGGTGACACACAAGTGGGTTGTGCCTGATGTGCTATGACACACTCATGTGATGGGACACATATGACATGACACTCCAGAAGTCATGTGACAAATGTGATGTGCTAATCACACTCTTGTTGAGACAGATGTCAGGTAACACTGCCATGTGTGTCGAGACAGAAATAGTGTGACCCTAACAGGCACAATGGGACTGAAATGTTGTGACACTTGCACATTATGACACCCATGAGGTGACAATCACACAGGCATTGGGACAGGTGTGATGTGACAATCATGAGTCTTGTGACCGATGTGTGGTGACATTGACATGCCAATTGTGACCATGTGGGGTGACACACAAGTGAATTTGGAACTGTTGTGATGTGACACACGCATGTGCAATGTGACTGGTGTGATGTGACACTCCTGGGAGGCATGTGACTAATATGAGGGGACAATCACACTCTGTGTGTCACAGGAGTCAGGTGACACTCTCAAGTGTGTTGAGACCCATGTGATGTGACAATCACATGTGCAATGACACAGGTATGATGTGACCCTTGGGCATTAAGACACATGAGGTGACAAATACATGAACATTGTGACAGTTGTGATGTGACCGTCATAAGCAGCTTGTGACAGATGTGCGGTGACAATCACATGCCAGTTGTGACCATGTGAGGTGACACACAAGTGGGCTGTGCCTGATGTGATATGACACTCTCATGTGTGATGACAGATAGGATGTGTCACTCTGTAAAGCATGTGCCAAATGTGAGGTAACACACTATGGGTGTAACAGATGTCAGATGACACTGCCACATTTGTTGAGGCAGAAATGCTGTGACAATAACAGACATGATGTGACTGATATGTTATGGCACTTGCGTGTTACAACACAGGTGATGTGACAATCACATGGGCCTTGTAACAGTTTTGATGTGACACACATAAGCATGTGTGACACATGTGTGGTGATCACGTGAGGTGACACACAAATGGCTTGTGCTTGATGTGATATGACTCTCATGTGTGATGACAGGTATGATGCGATGCTCTGTAAAGCAAGTGACAATGTGAGGTGACACACAAGTTGATTGGAACTGATCTGATGTGACACACACATGTGTGATATGAGAGGTATGATGTGACACTCCTGCATGGCATGTGACTTATATGAGGTGACAATCACTCTCTGGGTGTGACACATGTCAGGAGACACTCTCATGCATGTTGAGACAGATGTGATATGACAATCACAGGTGCAATGCGACACATATGATGGGGCATTTGCATGTTAAGATACATGTGGGATGACAACCACAGAAGCGTTGTGACAGTTGTGATGTGACAATCATAAATGGCTTGGGACAAATGAGTGGTGACAATCGTATGCTGATTGTGACCTTCTGAGTTGACATGCATGTGGGTTGTGATGGACATGATGTGACATGCACATGTGAAGTGACAGGTATGCTGTAATGCTTCTGGAAGTCTTCTGACAAATTGAGGTCACAATAACACTCTGAGTGTGACAGGTATCAGGTGACAATGCCACATGTGTTGAGACAGAAATGATATGAGAGCCACAGGCATGATGTGATAGCTATGATGTGACACTTGCCTCTTAAGACACATGGTGAGGTAACAATCACATGAGTGTTGTGACAGTTGTGATGTGACACACATAAGCAATGTGTGACAGGTGTGTGATGACAACCACATGCTGGTTGTGACCATGTGAGGTGACACAAGTGGGTTGTACCTGATGAGATATGACACTCTCACATGTGATGCGACAGATATGATGTGACACTCTGGAAGGCATTTGACACATGTGATGTGACACTCACACTCAGGGTATGACAGATGTCAGATGACACACCCACATGGGCTGAGACAGAAGTGACGTGATAATCATAAGTGTGATGGGATAGATACGATATAATGCTTTCATGTTATGACACATGTGAGGTAACGGCCACATGGGTGTGGTGACAGTTGTGATATGACACTGATAAGAGGCTTGTGACAGATGTGTGGTGACAATCATATGCCAGTGGTGAACACATGAGGTGACAAATGGGTGGTGATGGATGTGACGTGACAGTCCCATATGTGATGTGACAGGGAAACATGACACTTTGTAAGGCACCTGACAAATGGGAGGTGACAAACACACTCTGGGTGTGACAGATGCCAGGTGACACTGCCACATGTGTTGAGACAGAAATGATGCGAGAGTCACAGGCACGATGTGACAGATATGATGTGACACGTGCATTCTGACATAGGAGAAGTGACAGTCACATGGGTGTTATAACAGTTTTGATGTAACACACAGAAGTATGTGTGACAGATGTGTGGTGACAATCATATGCCAATTGTGACAATGGGAGGTGACACACAACTGGGTTGGATCTGATGTGATGTGACAATCACATGTGCAATGTGACAGGTATGATGTGACAGTTGTGCGTGAAGACACATGTGAGGTGACAGTCACTTGAGCATTGTGACAGTTGTGATGTGAGACTCATAAGTGGCTTGTGACCAGTGTGTGGTGACAATCATATGCAGATTGTGACCATCTGAGATCACATACATATGGGTTTTGACTGATGTGATGTGACATGCACATGTCAGATGTGACAGGGATGATGTGACACTCCCAGAAGACGTGTGACAAGTGTGAGGTGACAATCACACTGTGGGTGTGACAGATATCAGGTGACACTGCCACGTGTGTTGAGACAGAAATGATGTGATGATCACAGGCATGATATGAGAGATATGATGTGACACTTGCATATTATAACACAGATGAGGTGACAATCACATGGGCATTGTAACAGATTTGACGTGACCCACATAAGCATGTGTGACAGATGTGTGGTGACAATAACATGTGGGTTGTGACCATGTGAGGTGACACACAAGTGGGTTGTGCCTCATGTGATATTTCACTCCCATGTGTAATGTGACAGATATGATGTGACACTCCATAACACATGTGACAAATGTGAGGTGACAATCACACTCGAGGTGTGACATATGTCAGGTGACACTGCCACATGTGTTGAAGTAGAAGTGGTGTGACCAATAACAGGCACAATGTGACTGACATTTTTGGATAATTGCATGTTATGACACACATGAGGTGACAATCACTCAGGCATTATGACAGGTGTGATGTGACAATCATAAGAGGCTTGTGACAGATGTGTGGTGACAATCACATGCCAATTGTGACAGGGTGAGCTGATACACACCTGGGTTGTGCCTGAAGTTATGTGACATTCTCATGTGTAATGACATATACTGTGTGATACTCTGTAATGCATGTGACAAATGTGAGGTGACAATCACAGTCTTGGTGTGACAGATGTCATGTGACACTGCCATGTGTGTTGAGACAGAAATGGCATGACAGTCACAGGCTCAATGTGACAGATATGATGTGACAGTTGTGCATGATGACACAGAGGAGGTGACAATCACAAGGGCACAGTGACAGCAGTGATGTGACCCACAGAAGCAGTGTGTGTGAAAACCCACATGCTGGTTGTGACTATGTGAGATGACACACAAGGGGCTTGTGCCTGATGTGATATGACACTGTCATGTGTGATGACAGATATGATGTGACACTCCATAAAGCACATGACAAATGTGAGGTGACAATCACACTCTTGGTGTGACAGATGTCATGTGACACTGACATGTGTGTTGAGACAAATAGGTGACAGCCACAGGCATGATGTGACAGATATGTGACACTTGCCTGTTATGACACAGATGAGGTGACAATCACATGGGCATGGTGACAGTTTGGATGTGACACACATAAGTGGTGTGTGACAGCTGTGTGGTGTCAACCACTTGCTGGTTGTGACCATGTGAGGTGACACACAAGTGGGTTGTGCCTGATGTGCTATGACACACTCATGTGATGGGACACATATGACATGACACTCCAGAAGTCATGTGACAAATGTGATGTGCTAATCACACTCTTGTTGAGACAGATGTCAGGTAACACTGCCATGTGTGTCGAGACAGAAATAGTGTGACCCTAACAGGCACAATGGGACTGAAATGTTGTGACACTTGCACATTATGACACCCATGAGGTGACAATCACACAGGCATTGGGACAGGTGTGATGTGACAATCATGAGTCTTGTGACCGATGTGTGGTGACATTGACATGCCAATTGTGACCATGTGGGGTGACACACAAGTGAATTTGGAACTGTTGTGATGTGACACACGCATGTGCAATGTGACTGGTGTGATGTGACACTCCTGGGAGGCATGTGACTAATATGAGGGGACAATCACACTCTGTGTGTCACAGGAGTCAGGTGACACTCTCAAGTGTGTTGAGACCCATGTGATGTGACAATCACATGTGCAATGACACAGGTATGATGTGACCCTTGGGCATTAAGACACATGAGGTGACAAATACATGAACATTGTGACAGTTGTGATGTGACCGTCATAAGCAGCTTGTGACAGATGTGCGGTGACAATCACATGCCAGTTGTGACCATGTGAGGTGACACACAAGTGGGCTGTGCCTGATGTGATATGACACTCTCATGTGTGATGACAGATAGGATGTGTCACTCTGTAAAGCATGTGCCAAATGTGAGGTAACACACTATGGGTGTAACAGATGTCAGATGACACTGCCACATTTGTTGAGGCAGAAATGCTGTGACAATAACAGACATGATGTGACTGATATGTTATGGCACTTGCGTGTTACAACACAGGTGATGTGACAATCACATGGGCCTTGTAACAGTTTTGATGTGACACACATAAGCATGTGTGACACATGTGTGGTGATCACGTGAGGTGACACACAAATGGCTTGTGCTTGATGTGATATGACTCTCATGTGTGATGACAGGTATGATGCGATGCTCTGTAAAGCAAGTGACAATGTGAGGTGACACACAAGTTGATTGGAACTGATCTGATGTGACACACACATGTGTGATATGAGAGGTATGATGTGACACCCCTGCATGGCATGTGACTTATATGAGGTGACACTCACTCTCTGGGTGTGACACATGTCAGGAGACACTCTCATGCATGTTGAGACAGATGTGATATGACAATCACAGGTGCAATGCGACACATATGATGGGGCATTTGCATGTTAAGATACATGTGGGATGACAACCACAGAAGCGTTGTGACAGTTGTGATGTGACAATCATAAATGGCTTGGGACAAATGAGTGGTGACAATCGTATGCTGATTGTGACCTTCTGAGTTGACATGCATGTGGGTTGTGATGGACATGATGTGACATGCACATGTGAAGTGACAGGTATGCTGTAATGCTTCTGGAAGTCTTCTGACAAATTGAGGTCACAATAACACTCTGAGTGTGACAGGTATCAGGTGACAATGCCACATGTGTTGAGACAGAAATGATATGAGAGCCACAGGCATGATGTGATAGCTATGATGTGACACTTGCCTCTTAAGACACATGGTGAGGTAACAATCACATGAGTGTTGTGACAGTTGTGATGTGACACACATAAGCAATGTGTGACAGGTGTGTGATGACAACCACATGCTGGTTGTGACCATGTGAGGTGACACAAGTGGGTTGTACCTGATGAGATATGACACTCTCACATGTGATGCGACAGATATGATGTGACACTCTGGAAGGCATTTGACACATGTGATGTGACACTCACACTCAGGGTATGACAGATGTCAGATGACACACCCACATGGGCTGAGACAGAAGTGACGTGATAATCATAAGTGTGATGGGATAGATACGATATAATGCTTTCATGTTATGACACATGTGAGGTAACGGCCACATGGGTGTGGTGACAGTTGTGATATGACACTGATAAGAGGCTTGTGACAGATGTGTGGTGACAATCATATGCCAGTGGTGAACACATGAGGTGACAAATGGGTGGTGATGGATGTGACGTGACAGTCCCATATGTGATGTGACAGGGAAACATGACACTTTGTAAGGCACCTGACAAATGGGAGGTGACAAACACACTCTGGGTGTGACAGATGCCAGGTGACACTGCCACATGTGTTGAGACAGAAATGATGCGAGAGTCACAGGCACGATGTGACAGCTATGATGTGACACGTGCATTCTGACATAGGAGAAGTGACAGTCACATGGGTGTTATAACAGTTTTGATGTAACACACAGAAGTATGTGTGACAGATGTGTGGTGACAATCATATGCCAATTGTGACAATGGGAGGTGACACACAACTGGGTTGGATCTGATGTGATGTGACAATCACATGTGCAATGTGACAGGTATGATGTGACAGTTGTGCGTGAAGACACATGTGAGGTGACAGTCACTTGAGCATTGTGACAGTTGTGATGTGAGACTCATAAGTGGCTTGTGACCAGTGTGTGGTGACAATCATATGCAGATTGTGACCATCTGAGATCACATACATATGGGTTTTGACTGATGTGATGTGACATGCACATGTCAGATGTGACAGGGATGATGTGACACTCCCAGAAGACGTGTGACAAGTGTGAGGTGACAATCACACTGTGGGTGTGACAGATATCAGGTGACACTGCCATGTGTGTTGAGACAGAAATGATGTGATGATCACAGGCATGATATGAGAGATATGACGTGACACTTGCATATTATAACACAGATGAGGTGACAATCACATGGGCATTGTAACAGATTTGATGTGACCCACATAAGCATGTGTGACAGATGTGTGGTGACAATAACATGTGGGTTGTGACCATGTGAGGTGACACACAAGTGGGTTGTGCCTCATGTGATATTTCACTCCCATGTGTAATGTGACAGATATGATGTGACACTCCATAACACATGTGACAAATGTGAGGTGACAATCACACTCGAGGTGTGACATATGTCAGGTGACACTGCCACATGTGTTGAAGTAGAAATGGTGTGACCAATAACAGGCACAATGTGACTGACATTTTTGGATAATTGCATGTTATGACACACATGAGGTGACAATCACTCAGGCATTATGACAGGTGTGATGTGACAATCATAAGAGGCTTGTGACAGATGTGTGGTGACAATCACATGCCAATTGTGACAGGGTGAGCTGATACACACGTGGGTTGTGCCTGAAGTTATGTGACATTCTCATGTGTAATGACATATACTGTGTGATACTCTGTAATGCATGTGACAAATGTGAGGTGACAATCACAGTCTTGGTGTGACAGATGTCATGTGACACTGCCATGTGTGTTGAGACAGAAATGGCATGACAGTCACAGGCTCAATGTGACAGATATGATGTGACAGTTGTGCATGATGACACAGAGGAGGTGACAATCACAAGGGCACAGTGACAGCAGTGATGTGACCCACATAAGCAGTGTGTGAGAAAACCCACATGCTGGTTGTGACTATGTGAGATGACACACAAGGGGCTTGTGCCTGATGTGATATGACACTGTCATGTGTGATGACAGATATGATGTGGCACTCCATAAAGCACATGACAAATGTGAGGTGACAATCACACTCTTGGTGTGACAGATGTCATGTGACACTAACATGTGTGTTGAGACAAATAGGTGACAGCCACAGGCATGATGTGACAGATATGTGACACTTGCCTGTTATGACACAGATGAGGTGACCATCACATGGGCATGGTGACAGTTTGGATGTGACACACATAAGTGGTGTGTGACAGCTGTGTGGTGTCAACCACTTGCTGGTTGTGACCATGTGAGGTGACACACAAGTGGGTTGTGCCTGATGTGCTATGACACACTCATGTGATGGGACACATATGACATGACACTCCAGAAGTCATGTGACACATGTGATGTGCTAATCACACTCTTGTTGAGACAGATGTCAGGTAACACTGCCATGTGTGTCGAGACAGAAATAGTGTGACCCTAACAGGCACAATGTGACTGAAATGTTGTGACACTTGCACATTATGACACCCATGAGGTGACAATCACACAGGCATTGGGACAGGTGTGATGTGACAATCATGAGTCTTGTGACCGATGTGTGGTGACATTGACATGCCAATTGTGACCATGTGAGGTGACACACAAGTGAATTTGGAACTGTTACGATGTGACACACGCATGTGCAATGTGACTGGTGTGATGTGACACTCCTGGGAGGCATGTGACTAATATGAGGGGACAATCACACTCTGTGTGTCACAGGAGTCAGGTGACACTCTCAAGTGTGTTGAGACCCATGTGATGTGACAATCACATGTGCAATGACACAGGTATGATGTGACCCTTGGGCATTAAGACACATGAGGTGACAAATACATGAACATTGTGACAGTTGTGATGTGACCGTCATAAGCAGCTTGTGACAGATGTGCGGTGACAATCACATGCCAGTTGTGACCATGTGAGGTGACACACAAGTGGGCTGTGCCTGATGTGATATGACACTCTCATGTGTGATGACAGATAGGATGTGTCACTCTGTAAAGCATGTGCCAAATGTGAGGTAACACACTATGGGTGTAACAGATGTCAGATGACACTGCCACATTTGTTGAGGCAGAAATGCTGTGACAATAACAGACATGATGTGACTGATATGTTATGGCACTTGCGTGTTACAACACAGGTGATGTGACAATCACATGGGCCTTGTAACAGTTTTGATGTGACACACATAAGCATGTGTGACACATGTGTGGTGATCACGTGAGGTGACACACAAATGGCTTGTGCTTGATGTGATATGACTCTCATGTGTGATGACAGGTATGATGCGATGCTCTGTAAAGCAAGTGACAATGTGAGGTGACACACAAGTTGATTGGAACTGATCTGATGTGACACACACATGTGTGATATGAGAGGTATGATGTGACACTCCTGCATGGCATGTGACTTATATGAGGTGACAATCACTCTCTGGGTGTGACACATGTCAGGAGACACTCTCATGCATGTTGAGACAGATGTGATATGACAATCACAGGTGCAATGCGACACATATGATGGGGCATTTGCATGTTAAGATACATGTGGGATGACAACCACAGAAGCGTTGTGACAGTTGTGATGTGACAATCATAAATGGCTTGGGACAAATGAGTGGTGACAATCGTATGCTGATTGTGACCTTCTGAGTTGACATGCATGTGGGTTGTGATGGACATGATGTGACATGCACATGTGAAGTGACAGGTATGCTGTAATGCTTCTGGAAGTCTTCTGACAAATTGAGGTCACAATAACACTCTGAGTGTGACAGGTATCAGGTGACAATGCCACATGTGTTGAGACAGAAATGATATGAGAGCCACAGGCATGATGTGATAGCTATGATGTGACACTTGCCTCTTAAGACACATGGTGAGGTAACAATCACATGAGTGTTGTGACAGTTGTGATGTGACACACATAAGCAATGTGTGACAGGTGTGTGATGACAACCACATGCTGGTTGTGACCATGTGAGGTGACACAAGTGGGTTGTACCTGATGAGATATGACACTCTCACATGTGATGCGACAGATATGATGTGACACTCTGGAAGGCATTTGACACATGTGATGTGACACTCACACTCAGGGTATGACAGATGTCAGATGACACACCCACATGGGCTGAGACAGAAGTGACGTGATAATCATAAGTGTGATGGGATAGATACGATATAATGCTTTCATGTTATGACACATGTGAGGTAACGGCCACATGGGTGTGGTGACAGTT
Organism: Hippopotamus amphibius kiboko; assembly: GCF_030028045.1. Taxonomy (NCBI): domain Eukaryota; kingdom Metazoa; phylum Chordata; class Mammalia; order Artiodactyla; family Hippopotamidae; genus Hippopotamus; species Hippopotamus amphibius. The sequence continues at coordinate 51,587 of NW_026648379.1, forward strand.
GTGATATGACACTGATAAGAGGCTTGTGACAGATGTGTGGTGACAATCATATGCCAGTGGTGAACACATGAGGTGACAAATGGGTGGTGATGGATGTGACGTGACAGTCCCATATGTGATGTGACAGGGAAACATGACACTTTGTAAGGCACCTGACAAATGGGAGGTGACAAACACACTCTGGGTGTGACAGATGCCAGGTGACACTGCCACATGTGTTGAGACAGAAATGATGCGAGAGTCACAGGCACGATGTGACAGATATGATGTGACACGTGCATTCTGACATAGGAGAAGTGACAGTCACATGGGTGTTATAACAGTTTTGATGTAACACACAGAAGTATGTGTGACAGATGTGTGGTGACAATCATATGCCAATTGTGACAATGGGAGGTGACACACAACTGGGTTGGATCTGATGTGATGTGACAATCACATGTGCAATGTGACAGGTATGATGTGACAGTTGTGCGTGAAGACACATGTGAGGTGACAGTCACTTGAGCATTGTGACAGTTGTGATGTGAGACTCATAAGTGGCTTGTGACCAGTGTGTGGTGACAATCATATGCAGATTGTGACCATCTGAGATCACATACATATGGGTTTTGACTGATGTGATGTGACATGCACATGTCAGATGTGACAGGGATGATGTGACACTCCCAGAAGACGTGTGACAAGTGTGAGGTGACAATCACACTGTGGGTGTGACAGATATCAGGTGACACTGCCACGTGTGTTGAGACAGAAATGATGTGATGATCACAGGCATGATATGAGAGATATGATGTGACACTTGCATATTATAACACAGATGAGGTGACAATCACATGGGCATTGTAACAGATTTGACGTGACCCACATAAGCATGTGTGACAGATGTGTGGTGACAATAACATGTGGGTTGTGACCATGTGAGGTGACACACAAGTGGGTTGTGCCTCATGTGATATTTCACTCCCATGTGTAATGTGACAGATATGATGTGACACTCCATAACACATGTGACAAATGTGAGGTGACAATCACACTCGAGGTGTGACATATGTCAGGTGACACTGCCACATGTGTTGAAGTAGAAGTGGTGTGACCAATAACAGGCACAATGTGACTGACATTTTTGGATAATTGCATGTTATGACACACATGAGGTGACAATCACTCAGGCATTATGACAGGTGTGATGTGACAATCATAAGAGGCTTGTGACAGATGTGTGGTGACAATCACATGCCAATTGTGACAGGGTGAGCTGATACACACCTGGGTTGTGCCTGAAGTTATGTGACATTCTCATGTGTAATGACATATACTGTGTGATACTCTGTAATGCATGTGACAAATGTGAGGTGACAATCACAGTCTTGGTGTGACAGATGTCATGTGACACTGCCATGTGTGTTGAGACAGAAATGGCATGACAGTCACAGGCTCAATGTGACAGATATGATGTGACAGTTGTGCATGATGACACAGAGGAGGTGACAATCACAAGGGCACAGTGACAGCAGTGATGTGACCCACAGAAGCAGTGTGTGTGAAAACCCACATGCTGGTTGTGACTATGTGAGATGACACACAAGGGGCTTGTGCCTGATGTGATATGACACTGTCATGTGTGATGACAGATATGATGTGACACTCCATAAAGCACATGACAAATGTGAGGTGACAATCACACTCTTGGTGTGACAGATGTCATGTGACACTGACATGTGTGTTGAGACAAATAGGTGACAGCCACAGGCATGATGTGACAGATATGTGACACTTGCCTGTTATGACACAGATGAGGTGACAATCACATGGGCATGGTGACAGTTTGGATGTGACACACATAAGTGGTGTGTGACAGCTGTGTGGTGTCAACCACTTGCTGGTTGTGACCATGTGAGGTGACACACAAGTGGGTTGTGCCTGATGTGCTATGACACACTCATGTGATGGGACACATATGACATGACACTCCAGAAGTCATGTGACAAATGTGATGTGCTAATCACACTCTTGTTGAGACAGATGTCAGGTAACACTGCCATGTGTGTCGAGACAGAAATAGTGTGACCCTAACAGGCACAATGGGACTGAAATGTTGTGACACTTGCACATTATGACACCCATGAGGTGACAATCACACAGGCATTGGGACAGGTGTGATGTGACAATCATGAGTCTTGTGACCGATGTGTGGTGACATTGACATGCCAATTGTGACCATGTGGGGTGACACACAAGTGAATTTGGAACTGTTGTGATGTGACACACGCATGTGCAATGTGACTGGTGTGATGTGACACTCCTGGGAGGCATGTGACTAATATGAGGGGACAATCACACTCTGTGTGTCACAGGAGTCAGGTGACACTCTCAAGTGTGTTGAGACCCATGTGATGTGACAATCACATGTGCAATGACACAGGTATGATGTGACCCTTGGGCATTAAGACACATGAGGTGACAAATACATGAACATTGTGACAGTTGTGATGTGACCGTCATAAGCAGCTTGTGACAGATGTGCGGTGACAATCACATGCCAGTTGTGACCATGTGAGGTGACACACAAGTGGGCTGTGCCTGATGTGATATGACACTCTCATGTGTGATGACAGATAGGATGTGTCACTCTGTAAAGCATGTGCCAAATGTGAGGTAACACACTATGGGTGTAACAGATGTCAGATGACACTGCCACATTTGTTGAGGCAGAAATGCTGTGACAATAACAGACATGATGTGACTGATATGTTATGGCACTTGCGTGTTACAACACAGGTGATGTGACAATCACATGGGCCTTGTAACAGTTTTGATGTGACACACATAAGCATGTGTGACACATGTGTGGTGATCACGTGAGGTGACACACAAATGGCTTGTGCTTGATGTGATATGACTCTCATGTGTGATGACAGGTATGATGCGATGCTCTGTAAAGCAAGTGACAATGTGAGGTGACACACAAGTTGATTGGAACTGATCTGATGTGACACACACATGTGTGATATGAGAGGTATGATGTGACACCCCTGCATGGCATGTGACTTATATGAGGTGACACTCACTCTCTGGGTGTGACACATGTCAGGAGACACTCTCATGCATGTTGAGACAGATGTGATATGACAATCACAGGTGCAATGCGACACATATGATGGGGCATTTGCATGTTAAGATACATGTGGGATGACAACCACAGAAGCGTTGTGACAGTTGTGATGTGACAATCATAAATGGCTTGGGACAAATGAGTGGTGACAATCGTATGCTGATTGTGACCTTCTGAGTTGACATGCATGTGGGTTGTGATGGACATGATGTGACATGCACATGTGAAGTGACAGGTATGCTGTAATGCTTCTGGAAGTCTTCTGACAAATTGAGGTCACAATAACACTCTGAGTGTGACAGGTATCAGGTGACAATGCCACATGTGTTGAGACAGAAATGATATGAGAGCCACAGGCATGATGTGATAGCTATGATGTGACACTTGCCTCTTAAGACACATGGTGAGGTAACAATCACATGAGTGTTGTGACAGTTGTGATGTGACACACATAAGCAATGTGTGACAGGTGTGTGATGACAACCACATGCTGGTTGTGACCATGTGAGGTGACACAAGTGGGTTGTACCTGATGAGATATGACACTCTCACATGTGATGCGACAGATATGATGTGACACTCTGGAAGGCATTTGACACATGTGATGTGACACTCACACTCAGGGTATGACAGATGTCAGATGACACACCCACATGGGCTGAGACAGAAGTGACGTGATAATCATAAGTGTGATGGGATAGATACGATATAATGCTTTCATGTTATGACACATGTGAGGTAACGGCCACATGGGTGTGGTGACAGTTGTGATATGACACTGATAAGAGGCTTGTGACAGATGTGTGGTGACAATCATATGCCAGTGGTGAACACATGAGGTGACAAATGGGTGGTGATGGATGTGACGTGACAGTCCCATATGTGATGTGACAGGGAAACATGACACTTTGTAAGGCACCTGACAAATGGGAGGTGACAAACACACTCTGGGTGTGACAGATGCCAGGTGACACTGCCACATGTGTTGAGACAGAAATGATGCGAGAGTCACAGGCACGATGTGACAGCTATGATGTGACACGTGCATTCTGACATAGGAGAAGTGACAGTCACATGGGTGTTATAACAGTTTTGATGTAACACACAGAAGTATGTGTGACAGATGTGTGGTGACAATCATATGCCAATTGTGACAATGGGAGGTGACACACAACTGGGTTGGATCTGATGTGATGTGACAATCACATGTGCAATGTGACAGGTATGATGTGACAGTTGTGCGTGAAGACACATGTGAGGTGACAGTCACTTGAGCATTGTGACAGTTGTGATGTGAGACTCATAAGTGGCTTGTGACCAGTGTGTGGTGACAATCATATGCAGATTGTGACCATCTGAGATCACATACATATGGGTTTTGACTGATGTGATGTGACATGCACATGTCAGATGTGACAGGGATGATGTGACACTCCCAGAAGACGTGTGACAAGTGTGAGGTGACAATCACACTGTGGGTGTGACAGATATCAGGTGACACTGCCATGTGTGTTGAGACAGAAATGATGTGATGATCACAGGCATGATATGAGAGATATGACGTGACACTTGCATATTATAACACAGATGAGGTGACAATCACATGGGCATTGTAACAGATTTGATGTGACCCACATAAGCATGTGTGACAGATGTGTGGTGACAATAACATGTGGGTTGTGACCATGTGAGGTGACACACAAGTGGGTTGTGCCTCATGTGATATTTCACTCCCATGTGTAATGTGACAGATATGATGTGACACTCCATAACACATGTGACAAATGTGAGGTGACAATCACACTCGAGGTGTGACATATGTCAGGTGACACTGCCACATGTGTTGAAGTAGAAATGGTGTGACCAATAACAGGCACAATGTGACTGACATTTTTGGATAATTGCATGTTATGACACACATGAGGTGACAATCACTCAGGCATTATGACAGGTGTGATGTGACAATCATAAGAGGCTTGTGACAGATGTGTGGTGACAATCACATGCCAATTGTGACAGGGTGAGCTGATACACACCTGGGTTGTGCCTGAAGTTATGTGACATTCTCATGTGTAATGACATATACTGTGTGATACTCTGTAATGCATGTGACAAATGTGAGGTGACAATCACAGTCTTGGTGTGACAGATGTCATGTGACACTGCCATGTGTGTTGAGACAGAAATGGCATGACAGTCACAGGCTCAATGTGACAGATATGATGTGACAGTTGTGCATGATGACACAGAGGAGGTGACAATCACAAGGGCACAGTGACAGCAGTGATGTGACCCACATAAGCAGTGTGTGAGAAAACCCACATGCTGGTTGTGACTATGTGAGATGACACACAAGGGGCTTGTGCCTGATGTGATATGACACTGTCATGTGTGATGACAGATATGATGTGGCACTCCATAAAGCACATGACAAATGTGAGGTGACAATCACACTCTTGGTGTGACAGATGTCATGTGACACTAACATGTGTGTTGAGACAAATAGGTGACAGCCACAGGCATGATGTGACAGATATGTGACACTTGCCTGTTATGACACAGATGAGGTGACCATCACATGGGCATGGTGACAGTTTGGATGTGACACACATAAGTGGTGTGTGACAGCTGTGTGGTGTCAACCACTTGCTGGTTGTGACCATGTGAGGTGACACACAAGTGGGTTGTGCCTGATGTGCTATGACACACTCATGTGATGGGACACATATGACATGACACTCCAGAAGTCATGTGACACATGTGATGTGCTAATCACACTCTTGTTGAGACAGATGTCAGGTAACACTGCCATGTGTGTCGAGACAGAAATAGTGTGACCCTAACAGGCACAATGTGACTGAAATGTTGTGACACTTGCACATTATGACACCCATGAGGTGACAATCACACAGGCATTGGGACAGGTGTGATGTGACAATCATGAGTCTTGTGACAGATGTGTGGTGACATTGACATGCCAATTGTGACCATGTGAGGTGACACACAAGTGAATTTGGAACTGTTACGATGTGACACACGCATGTGCAATGTGACTGGTGTGATGTGACACTCCTGGGAGGCATGTGACTAATATGAGGGGACAATCACACTCTGTGTGTCACAGGAGTCAGGTGACACTCTCAAGTGTGTTGAGACCCATGTGATGTGACAATCACATGTGCAATGACACAGGTATGATGTGACCCTTGGGCATTAAGACACATGAGGTGACAAATACATGAACATTGTGACAGTTGTGATGTGACCGTCATAAGCAGCTTGTGACAGATGTGCGGTGACAATCACATGCCAGTTGTGACCATGTGAGGTGACACACAAGTGGGCTGTGCCTGATGTGATATGACACTCTCATGTGTGATGACAGATAGGATGTGTCACTCTGTAAAGCATGTGCCAACTGTGAGGTAACACACTATGGGTGTAACAGATGTCAGATGACACTGCCACATTTGTTGAGGCAGAAATGCTGTGACAATAACAGACATGATGTGACTGATATGTTATGGCACTTGCGTGTTACAACACAGGTGATGTGACAATCACATGGGCCTTGTAACAGTTTTGATGTGACACACATAAGCATGTGTGACACATGTGTGGTGATCACGTGAGGTGACACACAAATGGCTTGTGCTTGATGTGATATGACTCTCATGTGTGATGACAGGTATGATGCGATGCTCTGTAAAGCAAGTGACAATGTGAGGTGACACACAAGTTGATTGGAACTGATCTGATGTGACACACACATGTGTGATATGAGAGGTATGATGTGACACTCCTGCATGGCATGTGACTTATATGAGGTGACAATCACTCTCTGGGTGTGACACATGTCAGGAGACACTCTCATGCATGTTGAGACAGATGTGATATGACAATCACAGGTGCAATGCGACACATATGATGGGGCATTTGCATGTTAAGATACATGTGGGATGACAACCACAGAAGCGTTGTGACAGTTGTGATGTGACAATCATAAATGGCTTGGGACAAATGAGTGGTGACAATCGTATGCTGATTGTGACCTTCTGAGTTGACATGCATGTGGGTTGTGATGGACATGATGTGACATGCACATGTGAAGTGACAGGTATGCTGTAATGCTTCTGGAAGTCTTCTGACAAATTGAGGTCACAATAACACTCTGAGTGTGACAGGTATCAGGTGACAATGCCACATGTGTTGAGACAGAAATGATATGAGAGCCACAGGCATGATGTGATAGCTATGATGTGACACTTGCCTCTTAAGACACATGGTGAGGTAACAATCACATGAGTGTTGTGACAGTTGTGATGTGACACACATAAGCAATGTGTGACAGGTGTGTGATGACAACCACATGCTGGTTGTGACCATGTGAGGTGACACAAGTGGGTTGTACCTGATGAGATATGACACTCTCACATGTGATGCGACAGATATGATGTGACACTCTGGAAGGCATTTGACACATGTGATGTGACACTCACACTCAGGGTATGACAGATGTCAGATGACACACCCACATGGGCTGAGACAGAAGTGACGTGATAATCATAAGTGTGATGGGATAGATACGATATAATGCTTTCATGTTATGACACATGTGAGGTAACGGCCACATGGGTGTGGTGACAGTTGTGATATGACACTGATAAGAGGCTTGTGACAGATGTGTGGTGACAATCATATGCCAGTGGTGAACACATGAGGTGACAAATGGGTGGTGATGGATGTGACGTGACAGTCCCATATGTGATGTGACAGGGAAACATGACACTTTGTAAGGCACCTGACAAATGGGAGGTGACAAACACACTCTGGGTGTGACAGATGCCAGGTGACACTGCCACATGTGTTGAGACAGAAATGATGCGAGAGTCACAGGCACGATGTGACAGATATGATGTGACACGTGCATTCTGACATAGGAGAAGTGACAGTCACATGGGTGTTATAACAGTTTTGATGTAACACACAGAAGTATGTGTGACAGATGTGTGGTGACAATCATATGCCAATTGTGACAATGGGAGGTGACACACAACTGGGTTGGATCTGATGTGATGTGACAATCACATGTGCAATGTGACAGGTATGATGTGACAGTTGTGCGTGAAGACACATGTGAGGTGACAGTCACTTGAGCATTGTGACAGTTGTGATGTGAGACTCATAAGTGGCTTGTGACCAGTGTGTGGTGACAATCATATGCAGATTGTGACCATCTGAGATCACATACATATGGGTTTTGACTGATGTGATGTGACATGCACATGTCAGATGTGACAGGGATGATGTGACACTCCCAGAAGACGTGTGACAAGTGTGAGGTGACAATCACACTGTGGGTGTGACAGATATCAGGTGACACTGCCACGTGTGTTGAGACAGAAATGATGTGATGATCACAGGCATGATATGAGAGATATGATGTGACACTTGCATATTATAACACAGATGAGGTGACAATCACATGGGCATTGTAACAGATTTGACGTGACCCACATAAGCATGTGTGACAGATGTGTGGTGACAATAACATGTGGGTTGTGACCATGTGAGGTGACACACAAGTGGGTTGTGCCTCATGTGATATTTCACTCCCATGTGTAATGTGACAGATATGATGTGACACTCCATAACACATGTGACAAATGTGAGGTGACAATCACACTCGAGGTGTGACATATGTCAGGTGACACTGCCACATGTGTTGAAGTAGAAGTGGTGTGACCAATAACAGGCACAATGTGACTGACATTTTTGGATAATTGCATGTTATGACACACATGAGGTGACAATCACTCAGGCATTATGACAGGTGTGATGTGACAATCATAAGAGGCTTGTGACAGATGTGTGGTGACAATCACATGCCAATTGTGACAGGGTGAGCTGATACACACCTGGGTTGTGCCTGAAGTTATGTGACATTCTCATGTGTAATGACATATACTGTGTGATACTCTGTAATGCATGTGACAAATGTGAGGTGACAATCACAGTCTTGGTGTGACAGATGTCATGTGACACTGCCATGTGTGTTGAGACAGAAATGGCATGACAGTCACAGGCTCAATGTGACAGATATGATGTGACAGTTGTGCATGATGACACAGAGGAGGTGACAATCACAAGGGCACAGTGACAGCAGTGATGTGACCCACAGAAGCAGTGTGTGTGAAAACCCACATGCTGGTTGTGACTATGTGAGATGACACACAAGGGGCTTGTGCCTGATGTGATATGACACTGTCATGTGTGATGACAGATATGATGTGACACTCCATAAAGCACATGACAAATGTGAGGTGACAATCACACTCTTGGTGTGACAGATGTCATGTGACACTGACATGTGTGTTGAGACAAATAGGTGACAGCCACAGGCATGATGTGACAGATATGTGACACTTGCCTGTTATGACACAGATGAGGTGACAATCACATGGGCATGGTGACAGTTTGGATGTGACACACATAAGTGGTGTGTGACAGCTGTGTGGTGTCAACCACTTGCTGGTTGTGACCATGTGAGGTGACACACAAGTGGGTTGTGCCTGATGTGCTATGACACACTCATGTGATGGGACACATATGACATGACACTCCAGAAGTCATGTGACAAATGTGATGTGCTAATCACACTCTTGTTGAGACAGATGTCAGGTAACACTGCCATGTGTGTCGAGACAGAAATAGTGTGACCCTAACAGGCACAATGGGACTGAAATGTTGTGACACTTGCACATTATGACACCCATGAGGTGACAATCACACAGGCATTGGGACAGGTGTGATGTGACAATCATGAGTCTTGTGACCGATGTGTGGTGACATTGACATGCCAATTGTGACCATGTGGGGTGACACACAAATGAATTTGGAACTGTTGTGATGTGACACACGCATGTGCAATGTGACTGGTGTGATGTGACACTCCTGGGAGGCATGTGACTAATATGAGGGGACAATCACACTCTGTGTGTCACAGGAGTCAGGTGACACTCTCAAGTGTGTTGAGACCCATGTGATGTGACAATCACATGTGCAATGACACAGGTATGATGTGACCCTTGGGCATTAAGACACATGAGGTGACAAATACATGAACATTGTGACAGTTGTGATGTGACCGTCATAAGCAGCTTGTGACAGATGTGCGGTGACAATCACATGCCAGTTGTGACCATGTGAGGTGACACACAAGTGGGCTGTGCCTGATGTGATATGACACTCTCATGTGTGATGACAGATAGGATGTGTCACTCTGTAAAGCATGTGCCAAATGTGAGGTAACACACTATGGGTGTAACAGATGTCAGATGACACTGCCACATTTGTTGAGGCAGAAATGCTGTGACAATAACAGACATGATGTGACTGATATGTTATGGCACTTGCGTGTTACAACACAGGTGATGTGACAATCACATGGGCCTTGTAACAGTTTTGATGTGACACACATAAGCATGTGTGACACATGTGTGGTGATCACGTGAGGTGACACACAAATGGCTTGTGCTTGATGTGATATGACTCTCATGTGTGATGACAGGTATGATGCGATGCTCTGTAAAGCAAGTGACAATGTGAGGTGACACACAAGTTGATTGGAACTGATCTGATGTGACACACACATGTGTGATATGAGAGGTATGATGTGACACCCCTGCATGGCATGTGACTTATATGAGGTGACACTCACTCTCTGGGTGTGACACATGTCAGGAGACACTCTCATGCATGTTGAGACAGATGTGATATGACAATCACAGGTGCAATGCGACACATATGATGGGGCATTTGCATGTTAAGATACATGTGGGATGACAACCACAGAAGCGTTGTGACAGTTGTGATGTGACAATCATAAATGGCTTGGGACAAATGAGTGGTGACAATCGTATGCTGATTGTGACCTTCTGAGTTGACATGCATGTGGGTTGTGATGGACATGATGTGACATGCACATGTGAAGTGACAGGTATGCTGTAATGCTTCTGGAAGTCTTCTGACAAATTGAGGTCACAATAACACTCTGAGTGTGACAGGTATCAGGTGACAATGCCACATGTGTTGAGACAGAAATGATATGAGAGCCACAGGCATGATGTGATAGCTATGATGTGACACTTGCCTCTTAAGACACATGGTGAGGTAACAATCACATGAGTGTTGTGACAGTTGTGATGTGACACACATAAGCAATGTGTGACAGGTGTGTGATGACAACCACATGCTGGTTGTGACCATGTGAGGTGACACAAGTGGGTTGTACCTGATGAGATATGACACTCTCACATGTGATGCGACAGATATGATGTGACACTCTGGAAGGCATTTGACACATGTGATGTGACACTCACACTCAGGGTATGACAGATGTCAGATGACACACCCACATGGGCTGAGACAGAAGTGACGTGATAATCATAAGTGTGATGGGATAGATACGATATAATGCTTTCATGTTATGACACATGTGAGGTAACGGCCACATGGGTGTGGTGACAGTTGTGATATGACACTGATAAGAGGCTTGTGACAGATGTGTGGTGACAATCATATGCCAGTGGTGAACACATGAGGTGACAAATGGGTGGTGATGGATGTGACGTGACAGTCCCATATGTGATGTGACAGGGAAACATGACACTTTGTAAGGCACCTGACAAATGGGAGGTGACAAACACACTCTGGGTGTGACAGATGCCAGGTGACACTGCCACATGTGTTGAGACAGAAATGATGCGAGAGTCACAGGCACGATGTGACAGCTATGATGTGACACGTGCATTCTGACATAGGAGAAGTGACAGTCACATGGGTGTTATAACAGTTTTGATGTAACACACAGAAGTATGTGTGACAGATGTGTGGTGACAATCATATGCCAATTGTGACAATGGGAGGTGACACACAACTGGGTTGGATCTGATGTGATGTGACAATCACATGTGCAATGTGACAGGTATGATGTGACAGTTGTGCGTGAAGACACATGTGAGGTGACAGTCACTTGAGCATTGTGACAGTTGTGATGTGAGACTCATAAGTGGCTTGTGACCAGTGTGTGGTGACAATCATATGCAGATTGTGACCATCTGAGATCACATACATATGGGTTTTGACTGATGTGATGTGACATGCACATGTCAGATGTGACAGGGATGATGTGACACTCCCAGAAGACGTGTGACAAGTGTGAGGTGACAATCACACTGTGGGTGTGACAGATATCAGGTGACACTGCCATGTGTGTTGAGACAGAAATGATGTGATGATCACAGGCATGATATGAGAGATATGACGTGACACTTGCATATTATAACACAGATGAGGTGACAATCACATGGGCATTGTAACAGATTTGATGTGACCCACATAAGCATGTGTGACAGATGTGTGGTGACAATAACATGTGGGTTGTGACCATGTGAGGTGACACACAAGTGGGTTGTGCCTCATGTGATATTTCACTCCCATGTGTAATGTGACAGATATGATGTGACACTCCATAACACATGTGACAAATGTGAGGTGACAATCACACTCGAGGTGTGACATATGTCAGGTGACACTGCCACATGTGTTGAAGTAGAAATGGTGTGACCAATAACAGGCACAATGTGACTGACATTTTTGGATAATTGCATGTTATGACACACATGAGGTGACAATCACTCAGGCATTATGACAGGTGTGATGTGACAATCATAAGAGGCTTGTGACAGATGTGTGGTGACAATCACATGCCAATTGTGACAGGGTGAGCTGATACACACCTGGGTTGTGCCTGAAGTTATGTGACATTCTCATGTGTAATGACATATACTGTGTGATACTCTGTAATGCATGTGACAAATGTGAGGTGACAATCACAGTCTTGGTGTGACAGATGTCATGTGACACTGCCATGTGTGTTGAGACAGAAATGGCATGACAGTCACAGGCTCAATGTGACAGATATGATGTGACAGTTGTGCATGATGACACAGAGGAGGTGACAATCACAAGGGCACAGTGACAGCAGTGATGTGACCCACATAAGCAGTGTGTGAGAAAACCCACATGCTGGTTGTGACTATGTGAGATGACACACAAGGGGCTTGTGCCTGATGTGATATGACACTGTCATGTGTGATGACAGATAGGATGTGTCACTCTGTAAAGCATGTGCCAAATGTGAGGTAACACACTATGGGTGTAACAGATGTCAGATGACACTGCCACATTTGTTGAGGCAGAAATGCTGTGACAATAACAGACATGATGTGACTGATATGTTATGGCACTTGCGTGTTACAACACAGGTGATGTGACAATCACATGGGCCTTGTAACAGTTTTGATGTGACACACATAAGCATGTGTGACACATGTGTGGTGATCACGTGAGGTGACACACAAATGGCTTGTGCTTGATGTGATATGACTCTCATGTGTGATGACAGGTATGATGCGATGCTCTGTAAAGCAAGTGACAATGTGAGGTGACACACAAGTTGATTGGAACTGATCTGATGTGACACACACATGTGTGATATGAGAGGTATGATGTGACACTCCTGCATGGCATGTGACTTATATGAGGTGACAATCACTCTCTGGGTGTGACACATGTCAGGAGACACTCTCATGCGTGTTGAGACAGATGTGATATGACAATCACAGGTGCAATGCGACACATATGATGGGGCATTTGCATGTTAAGATACATGTGGGATGACAACCACAGAAGCGTTGTGACAGTTGTGATGTGACAGTCATAAATGGCTTGGGACAAATGAGTGGTGACAATCGTATGCTGATTGTGACCTTCTGAGTTGACATGCATGTGGGTTGTGATGGACATGATGTGACATGCACATGTGAAGTGACAGGTATGCTGTAATGCTTCTGGAAGTCTTCTGACAAATTGAGGTCACAATACCACTCTGAGTGTGACAGGTATCAGGTGACAATGCCACATGTGTTGAGACAGAAATGATATGAGAGCCACAGGCATGATGTGATAGCTATGATGTGACACTTGCCTCTTAAGACACATGGTGAGGTAACAATCACATGAGTGTTGTGACAGTTGTGATGTGACACACATAAGCAATGTGTGACAGGTGTGTGATGACAACCACATGCTGGTTGTGACCATGTGAGGTGACACAAGTGGGTTGTACCTGATGAGATATGACACTCTCACATGTGATGCGACAGATATGATGTGACACTCTGGAAGGCATTTGACACATGTGATGTGACACTCACACTCAGGGTATGACAGATGTCAGATGACACACCCACATGGGCTGAGACAGAAGTGACGTGATAATCATAAGTGTGATGGGATAGATACGATATAATGCTTTCATGTTATGACACATGTGAGGTAACGGCCACATGGGTGTGGTGACAGTTGTGATATGACACTGATAAGAGGCTTGTGACAGATGTGTGGTGACAATCATATGCCAGTGGTGAACACATGAGGTGACAAATGGGTGGTGATGGATGTGACGTGACAGTCCCATATGTGATGTGACAGGGAAACATGACACTTTGTAAGGCACCTGACAAATGGGAGGTGACAAACACACTCTGGGTGTGACAGATGCCAGGTGACACTGCCACATGTGTTGAGACAGAAATGATGCGAGAGTCACAGGCACGATGTGACAGCTATGATGTGACACGTGCATTCTGACATAGGAGAAGTGACAGTCACATGGGTGTTATAACAGTTTTGATGTAACACACAGAAGTATGTGTGACAGATGTGTGGTGACAATCATATGCCAATTGTGACAATGGGAGGTGACACACAACTGGGTTGGATCTGATGTGATGTGACAATCACATGTGCAATGTGACAGGTATGATGTGACAGTTGTGCGTGAAGACACATGTGAGGTGACAGTCACTTGAGCATTGTGACAGTTGTGATGTGAGACTCATAAGTGGCTTGTGACCAGTGTGTGGTGACAATCATATGCAGATTGTGACCATCTGAGATCACATACATATGGGTTTTGACTGATGTGATGTGACCTGCACATGTCAGATGTGACAGGGATGATGTGACACTCCCAGAAGACGTGTGACAAGTGTGAGGTGACAATCACACTGTGGGTGTGACAGATATCAGGTGACACTGCCACGTGTGTTGAGACAGAAATGATGTGATGATCACAGGCATGATATGAGAGATATGATGTGACACTTGCATATTATAACACAGATGAGGTGACAATCACATGGGCATTGTAACAGATTTGACGTGACCCACATAAGCATGTGTGACAGATGTGTGGTGACAATAACATGTGGGTTGTGACCATGTGAGGTGACACACAAGTGGGTTGTGCCTCATGTGATATTTCACTCCCATGTGTAATGTGACAGATATGATGTGACACTCCATAACACATGTGACAAATGTGAGGTGACAATCACACTCGAGGTGTGACATATGTCAGGTGACACTGCCACATGTGTTGAAGTAGAAATGGTGTGACCAATAACAGGCACAATGTGACTGACATTTTTGGATAATTGCATGTTATGACACACATGAGGTGACAATCACTCAGGCATTATGACAGGTGTGATGTGACAATCATAAGAGGCTTGTGACAGATGTGTGGTGACAATCACATGCCAATTGTGACAGGGTGAGCTGATACACACGTGGGTTGTGCCTGAAGTTATGTGACATTCTCATGTGTAATGACATATACTGTGTGATACTCTGTAATGCATGTGACAAATGTGAGGTGACAATCACAGTCTTGGTGTGACAGATGTCATGTGACACTGCCATGTGTGTTGAGACAGAAATGGCATGACAGTCACAGGCTCAATGTGACAGATATGATGTGACAGTTGTGCATGATGACACAGAGGAGGTGACAATCACAAGGGCACAGTGACAGCAGTGATGTGACCCACATAAGCAGTGTGTGAGAAAACCCACATGCTGGTTGTGACTATGTGAGATGACACACAAGGGGCTTGTGCCTGATGTGATATGACACTGTCATGTGTGATGACAGATATGATGTGGCACTCCATAAAGCACATGACAAATGTGAGGTGACAATCACACTCTTGGTGTGACAGATGTCATGTGACACTAACATGTGTGTTGAGACAAATAGGTGACAGCCACAGGCATGATGTGACAGATATGTGACACTTGCCTGTTATGACACAGATGAGGTGACCATCACATGGGCATGGTGACAGTTTGGATGTGACACACATAAGTGGTGTGTGACAGCTGTGTGGTGTCAACCACTTGCTGGTTGTGACCATGTGAGGTGACACACAAGTGGGTTGTGCCTGATGTGCTATGACACACTCATGTGATGGGACACATATGACATGACACTCCAGAAGTCATGTGACACATGTGATGTGCTAATCACACTCTTGTTGAGACAGATGTCAGGTAACACTGCCATGTGTGTCGAGACAGAAATAGTGTGACCCTAACAGGCACAATGTGACTGAAATGTTGTGACACTTGCACATTATGACACCCATGAGGTGACAATCACACAGGCATTGGGACAGGTGTGATGTGACAATCATGAGTCTTGTGACAGATGTGTGGTGACATTGACATGCCAATTGTGACCATGTGAGGTGACACACAAGTGAATTTGGAACTGTTACGATGTGACACACGCATGTGCAATGTGACTGGTGTGATGTGACACTCCTGGGAGGCATGTGACTAATATGAGGGGACAATCACACTCTGTGTGTCACAGGAGTCAGGTGACACTCTCAAGTGTGTTGAGACCCATGTGATGTGACAATCACATGTGCAATGACACAGGTATGATGTGACCCTTGGGCATTAAGACACATGAGGTGACAAATACATGAATATTGTGACAGTTGTGATGTGACCATCATAAGCAGCTTGTGACAGATGTGCGGTGACAATCACATGCCAGTTGTGACCATGTGAGGTGACACACAAGTGGGCTGTGCCTGATGTGATATGACACTCTCATGTGTGATGACAGATAGGATGTGTCACTCTGTAAAGCATGTGCCAAATGTGAGGTAACACACTATGGGTGTAACAGATGTCAGATGACACTGCCACATTTGTTGAGGCAGAAATGCTGTGACAATAACAGACATGATGTGACTGATATGTTATGGCACTTGCGTGTTACAACACAGGTGATGTGACAATCACATGGGCCTTGTAACAGTTTTGATGTGACACACATAAGCATGTGTGACACATGTGTGGTGATCACGTGAGGTGACACACAAATGGCTTGTGCTTGATGTGATATGACTCTCATGTGTGATGACAGGTATGATGCGATGCTCTGTAAAGCAAGTGACAATGTGAGGTGACACACAAGTTGATTGGAACTGATCTGATGTGACACACACATGTGTGATATGAGAGGTATGATGTGACACCCCTGCATGGCATGTGACTTATATGAGGTGACAATCACTCTCTGGGTGTGACACATGTCAGGAGACACTCTCATGCGTGTTGAGACAGATGTGATATGACAATCACAGGTGCAATGCGACACATATGATGGGGCATTTGCATGTTAAGATACATGTGGGATGACAACCACAGAAGCGTTGTGACAGTTGTGATGTGACAGTCATAAATGGCTTGGGACAAATGAGTGGTGACAATCGTATGCTGATTGTGACCTTCTGAGTTGACATGCATGTGGGTTGTGATGGACATGATGTGACATGCACATGTGAAGTGACAGGTATGCTGTAATGCTTCTGGAAGTCTTCTGACAAATTGAGGTCACAATACCACTCTGAGTGTGACAGGTATCAGGTGACAATGCCACATGTGTTGAGACAGAAATGATATGAGAGCCACAGGCATGATGTGATAGCTATGATGTGACACTTGCCTCTTAAGACACATGGTGAGGTAACAATCACATGAGTGTTGTGACAGTTGTGATGTGACACACATAAGCAATGTGTGACAGGTGTGTGATGACAACCACATGCTGGTTGTGACCATGTGAGGTGACACAAGTGGGTTGTACCTGATGAGATATGACACTCTCACATGTGATGCGACAGATATGATGTGACACTCTGGAAGGCATTTGACACATGTGATGTGACACTCACACTCAGGGTATGACAGATGTCAGATGACACACCCACATGGGCTGAGACAGAAGTGACGTGATAATCATAAGTGTGATGGGATAGATACGATATAATGCTTTCATGTTATGACACATGTGAGGTAACGGCCACATGGGTGTGGTGACAGTTGTGATATGACACTGATAAGAGGCTTGTGACAGATGTGTGGTGACAATCATATGCCAGTGGTGAACACATGAGGTGACAAATGGGTGGTGATGGATGTGACGTGACAGTCCCATATGTGATGTGACAGGGAAACATGACACTTTGTAAGGCACCTGACAAATGGGAGGTGACAAACACACTCTGGGTGTGACAGATGCCAGGTGACACTGCCACATGTGTTGAGACAGAAATGATGCGAGAGTCACAGGCACGATGTGACAGCTATGATGTGACACGTGCATTCTGACATAGGAGAAGTGACAGTCACATGGGTGTTATAACAGTTTTGATGTAACACACAGAAGTATGTGTGACAGATGTGTGGTGACAATCATATGCCAATTGTGACAATGGGAGGTGACACACAACTGGGTTGGATCTGATGTGATGTGACAATCACATGTGCAATGTGACAGGTATGATGTGACAGTTGTGCGTGAAGACACATGTGAGGTGACAGTCACTTGAGCATTGTGACAGTTGTGATGTGAGACTCATAAGTGGCTTGTGACCAGTGTGTGGTGACAATCATATGCAGATTGTGACCATCTGAGATCACATACATATGGGTTTTGACTGATGTGATGTGACCTGCACATGTCAGAGGTGACAGGGATGATGTGACACTCCCAGAAGACGTGTGACAAGTGTGAGGTGACAATCACACTGTGGGTGTGACAGATATCAGGTGACACTGCCACGTGTGTTGAGACAGAAATGATGTGATGATCACAGGCATGATATGAGAGATATGATGTGACACTTGCATATTATAACACAGATGAGGTGACAATCACATGGGCATTGTAACAGATTTGACGTGACCCACATAAGCATGTGTGACAGATGTGTGGTGACAATAACATGTGGGTTGTGACCATGTGAGGTGACACACAAGTGGGTTGTGCCTCATGTGATATTTCACTCCCATGTGTAATGTGACAGATATGATGTGACACTCCATAACACATGTGACAAATGTGAGGTGACAATCACACTCGAGGTGTGACATATGTCAGGTGACACTGCCACATGTGTTGAAGTAGAAGTGGTGTGACCAATAACAGGCACAATGTGACTGACATTTTTGGATAATTGCATGTTATGACACACATGAGGTGACAATCACTCAGGCATTATGACAGGTGTGATGTGACAATCATAAGAGGCTTGTGACAGATGTGTGGTGACAATCACATGCCAATTGTGACAGGGTGAGCTGATACACACCTGGGTTGTGCCTGAAGTTATGTGACATTCTCATGTGTAATGACATATACTGTGTGATACTCTGTAATGCATGTGACAAATGTGAGGTGACAATCACAGTCTTGGTGTGACAGATGTCATGTGACACTGCCATGTGTGTTGAGACAGAAATGGCATGACAGTCACAGGCTCAATGTGACAGATATGATGTGACAGTTGTGCATGATGACACAGAGGAGGTGACAATCACAAGGGCACAGTGACAGCAGTGATGTGACCCACAGAAGCAGTGTGTGTGAAAACCCACATGCTGGTTGTGACTATGTGAGATGACACACAAGGGGCTTGTGCCTGATGTGATATGACACTGTCATGTGTGATGACAGATATGATGTGACACTCCATAAAGCACATGACAAATGTGAGGTGACAATCACACTCTTGGTGTGACAGATGTCATGTGACACTGACATGTGTGTTGAGACAAATAGGTGACAGCCACAGGCATGATGTGACAGATATGTGACACTTGCCTGTTATGACACAGATGAGGTGACCATCACATGGGCATGGTGACAGTTTGGATGTGACACACATAAGTGGTGTGTGACAGCTGTGTGGTGTCAACCACTTGCTGGTTGTGACCATGTGAGGTGACACACAAGTGGGTTGTGCCTGATGTGCTATGACACACTCATGTGATGGGACACATATGACATGACACTCCAGAAGTCATGTGACACATGTGATGTGCTAATCACACTCTTGTTGAGACAGATGTCAGGTAACACTGCCATGTGTGTCGAGACAGAAATAGTGTGACCCTAACAGGCACAATGTGACTGAAATGTTGTGACACTTGCACATTATGACACCCATGAGGTGACAATCACACAGGCATTGGGACAGGTGTGATGTGACAATCATGAGTCTTGTGACCGATGTGTGGTGACATTGACATGCCAATTGTGACCATGTGGGGTGACACACAAGTGAATTTGGAACTGTTGTGATGTGACACACGCATGTGCAATGTGACTGGTGTGATGTGACACTCCTGGGAGGCATGTGACTAATATGAGGGGACAATCACACTCTGTGTGTCACAGGAGTCAGGTGACACTCTCAAGTGTGTTGAGACCCATGTGATGTGACAATCACATGTGCAATGACACAGGTATGATGTGACCCTTGGGCATTAAGACACATGAGGTGACAAATACATGAACATTGTGACAGTTGTGATGTGACCGTCATAAGCAGCTTGTGACAGATGTGCGGTGACAATCACATGCCAGTTGTGACCATGTGAGGTGACACACAAGTGGGCTGTGCCTGATGTGATATGACACTCTCATGTGTGATGACAGATAGGATGTGTCACTCTGTAAAGCATGTGCCAAATGTGAGGTAACACACTATGGGTGTAACAGATGTCAGATGACACTGCCACATTTGTTGAGGCAGAAATGCTGTGACAATAACAGACATGATGTGACTGATATGTTATGGCACTTGCGTGTTACAACACAGGTGATGTGACAATCACATGGGCCTTGTAACAGTTTTGATGTGACACACATAAGCATGTGTGACACATGTGTGGTGATCACGTGAGGTGACACACAAATGGCTTGTGCTTGATGTGATATGACTCTCATGTGTGATGACAGGTATGATGCGATGCTCTGTAAAGCAAGTGACAATGTGAGGTGACACACAAGTTGATTGGAACTGATCTGATGTGACACACACATGTGTGATATGAGAGGTATGATGTGACACCCCTGCATGGCATGTGACTTATATGAGGTGACACTCACTCTCTGGGTGTGACACATGTCAGGAGACACTCTCATGCATGTTGAGACAGATGTGATATGACAATCACAGGTGCAATGCGACACATATGATGGGGCATTTGCATGTTAAGATACATGTGGGATGACAACCACAGAAGCGTTGTGACAGTTGTGATGTGACAATCATAAATGGCTTGGGACAAATGAGTGGTGACAATCGTATGCTGATTGTGACCTTCTGAGTTGACATGCATGTGGGTTGTGATGGACATGATGTGACATGCACATGTGAAGTGACAGGTATGCTGTAATGCTTCTGGAAGTCTTCTGACAAATTGAGGTCACAATAACACTCTGAGTGTGACAGGTATCAGGTGACAATGCCACATGTGTTGAGACAGAAATGATATGAGAGCCACAGGCATGATGTGATAGCTATGATGTGACACTTGCCTCTTAAGACACATGGTGAGGTAACAATCACATGAGTGTTGTGACAGTTGTGATGTGACACACATAAGCAATGTGTGACAGGTGTGTGATGACAACCACATGCTGGTTGTGACCATGTGAGGTGACACAAGTGGGTTGTACCTGATGAGATATGACACTCTCACATGTGATGCGACAGATATGATGTGACACTCTGGAAGGCATTTGACACATGTGATGTGACACTCACACTCAGGGTATGACAGATGTCAGATGACACACCCACATGGGCTGAGACAGAAGTGACGTGATAATCATAAGTGTGATGGGATAGATACGATATAATGCTTTCATGTTATGACACATGTGAGGTAACGGCCACATGGGTGTGGTGACAGTTGTGATATGACACTGATAAGAGGCTTGTGACAGATGTGTGGTGACAATCATATGCCAGTGGTGAACACATGAGGTGACAAATGGGTGGTGATGGATGTGACGTGACAGTCCCATATGTGATGTGACAGGGAAACATGACACTTTGTAAGGCACCTGACAAATGGGAGGTGACAAACACACTCTGGGTGTGACAGATGCCAGGTGACACTGCCACATGTGTTGAGACAGAAATGATGCGAGAGTCACAGGCACGATGTGACAGCTATGATGTGACACGTGCATTCTGACATAGGAGAAGTGACAGTCACATGGGTGTTATAACAGTTTTGATGTAACACACAGAAGTATGTGTGACAGATGTGTGGTGACAATCATATGCCAATTGTGACAATGGGAGGTGACACACAACTGGGTTGGATCTGATGTGATGTGACAATCACATGTGCAATGTGACAGGTATGATGTGACAGTTGTGCGTGAAGACACATGTGAGGTGACAGTCACTTGAGCATTGTGACAGTTGTGATGTGAGACTCATAAGTGGCTTGTGACCAGTGTGTGGTGACAATCATATGCAGATTGTGACCATCTGAGATCACATACATATGGGTTTTGACTGATGTGATGTGACATGCACATGTCAGAGGTGACAGGGATGATGTGACACTCCCAGAAGACGTGTGACAAGTGTGAGGTGACAATCACACTGTGGGTGTGACAGATATCAGGTGACACTGCCATGTGTGTTGAGACAGAAATGATGTGATGATCACAGGCATGATATGAGAGATATGACGTGACACTTGCATATTATAACACAGATGAGGTGACAATCACATGGGCATTGTAACAGATTTGATGTGACCCACATAAGCATGTGTGACAGATGTGTGGTGACAATAACATGTGGGTTGTGACCATGTGAGGTGACACACAAGTGGGTTGTGCCTCATGTGATATTTCACTCCCATGTGTAATGTGACAGATATGATGTGACACTCCATAACACATGTGACAAATGTGAGGTGACAATCACACTCGAGGTGTGACATATGTCAGGTGACACTGCCACATGTGTTGAAGTAGAAATGGTGTGACCAATAACAGGCACAATGTGACTGACATTTTTGGATAATTGCATGTTATGACACACATGAGGTGACAATCACTCAGGCATTATGACAGGTGTGATGTGACAATCATAAGAGGCTTGTGACAGATGTGTGGTGACAATCACATGCCAATTGTGACAGGGTGAGCTGATACACACGTGGGTTGTGCCTGAAGTTATGTGACATTCTCATGTGTAATGACATATACTGTGTGATACTCTGTAATGCATGTGACAAATGTGAGGTGACAATCACAGTCTTGGTGTGACAGATGTCATGTGACACTGCCATGTGTGTTGAGACAGAAATGGCATGACAGTCACAGGCTCAATGTGACAGATATGATGTGACAGTTGTGCATGATGACACAGAGGAGGTGACAATCACAAGGGCACAGTGACAGCAGTGATGTGACCCACATAAGCAGTGTGTGAGAAAACCCACATGCTGGTTGTGACTATGTGAGATGACACACAAGGGGCTTGTGCCTGATGTGATATGACACTGTCATGTGTGATGACAGATATGATGTGGCACTCCATAAAGCACATGACAAATGTGAGGTGACAATCACACTCTTGGTGTGACAGATGTCATGTGACACTAACATGTGTGTTGAGACAAATAGGTGACAGCCACAGGCATGATGTGACAGATATGTGACACTTGCCTGTTATGACACAGATGAGGTGACCATCACATGGGCATGGTGACAGTTTGGATGTGACACACATAAGTGGTGTGTGACAGCTGTGTGGTGTCAACCACTTGCTGGTTGTGACCATGTGAGGTGACACACAAGTGGGTTGTGCCTGATGTGCTATGACACACTCATGTGATGGGACACATATGACATGACACTCCAGAAGTCATGTGACACATGTGATGTGCTAATCACACTCTTGTTGAGACAGATGTCAGGTAACACTGCCATGTGTGTCGAGACAGAAATAGTGTGACCCTAACAGGCACAATGTGACTGAAATGTTGTGACACTTGCACATTATGACACCCATGAGGTGACAATCACACAGGCATTGGGACAGGTGTGATGTGACAATCATGAGTCTTGTGACAGATGTGTGGTGACATTGACATGCCAATTGTGACCATGTGAGGTGACACACAAGTGAATTTGGAA
Organism: Hippopotamus amphibius kiboko; assembly: GCF_030028045.1. Classification (NCBI taxonomy): domain Eukaryota; kingdom Metazoa; phylum Chordata; class Mammalia; order Artiodactyla; family Hippopotamidae; genus Hippopotamus; species Hippopotamus amphibius. Next base: position 76,147 of record NW_026648379.1, read on the forward strand.
CTGTTACGATGTGACACACGCATGTGCAATGTGACTGGTGTGATGTGACACTCCTGGGAGGCATGTGACTAATATGAGGGGACAATCACACTCTGTGTGTCACAGGAGTCAGGTGACACTCTCAAGTGTGTTGAGACCCATGTGATGTGACAATCACATGTGCAATGACACAGGTATGATGTGACCCTTGGGCATTAAGACACATGAGGTGACAAATACATGAATATTGTGACAGTTGTGATGTGACCGTCATAAGCAGCTTGTGACAGATGTGCGGTGACAATCACATGCCAGTTGTGACCATGTGAGGTGACACACAAGTGGGCTGTGCCTGATGTGATATGACACTCTCATGTGTGATGACAGATAGGATGTGTCACTCTGTAAAGCATGTGCCAAATGTGAGGTAACACACTATGGGTGTAACAGATGTCAGATGACACTGCCACATTTGTTGAGGCAGAAATGCTGTGACAATAACAGACATGATGTGACTGATATGTTATGGCACTTGCGTGTTACAACACAGGTGATGTGACAATCACATGGGCCTTGTAACAGTTTTGATGTGACACACATAAGCATGTGTGACACATGTGTGGTGATCACGTGAGGTGACACACAAATGGCTTGTGCTTGATGTGATATGACTCTCATGTGTGATGACAGGTATGATGCGATGCTCTGTAAAGCAAGTGACAATGTGAGGTGACACACAAGTTGATTGGAACTGATCTGATGTGACACACACATGTGTGATATGAGAGGTATGATGTGACACTCCTGCATGGCATGTGACTTATATGAGGTGACAATCACTCTCTGGGTGTGACACATGTCAGGAGACACTCTCATGCGTGTTGAGACAGATGTGATATGACAATCACAGGTGCAATGCGACACATATGATGGGGCATTTGCATGTTAAGATACATGTGGGATGACAACCACAGAAGCGTTGTGACAGTTGTGATGTGACAGTCATAAATGGCTTGGGACAAATGAGTGGTGACAATCGTATGCTGATTGTGACCTTCTGAGTTGACATGCATGTGGGTTGTGATGGACATGATGTGACATGCACATGTGAAGTGACAGGTATGCTGTAATGCTTCTGGAAGTCTTCTGACAAATTGAGGTCACAATAACACTCTGAGTGTGACAGGTATCAGGTGACAATGCCACATGTGTTGAGACAGAAATGATATGAGAGCCACAGGCATGATGTGATAGCTATGATGTGACACTTGCCTCTTAAGACACATGGTGAGGTAACAATCACATGAGTGTTGTGACAGTTGTGATGTGACACACATAAGCAATGTGTGACAGGTGTGTGATGACAACCACATGCTGGTTGTGACCATGTGAGGTGACACAAGTGGGTTGTACCTGATGAGATATGACACTCTCACATGTGATGCGACAGATATGATGTGACACTCTGGAAGGCATTTGACACATGTGATGTGACACTCACACTCAGGGTATGACAGATGTCAGATGACACACCCACATGGGCTGAGACAGAAGTGACGTGATAATCATAAGTGTGATGGGATAGATACGATATAATGCTTTCATGTTATGACACATGTGAGGTAACGGCCACATGGGTGTGGTGACAGTTGTGATATGACACTGATAAGAGGCTTGTGACAGATGTGTGGTGACAATCATATGCCAGTGGTGAACACATGAGGTGACAAATGGGTGGTGATGGATGTGACGTGACAGTCCCATATGTGATGTGACAGGGAAACATGACACTTTGTAAGGCACCTGACAAATGGGAGGTGACAAACACACTCTGGGTGTGACAGATGCCAGGTGACACTGCCACATGTGTTGAGACAGAAATGATGCGAGAGTCACAGGCACGATGTGACAGCTATGATGTGACACGTGCATTCTGACATAGGAGAAGTGACAGTCACATGGGTGTTATAACAGTTTTGATGTAACACACAGAAGTATGTGTGACAGATGTGTGGTGACAATCATATGCCAATTGTGACAATGGGAGGTGACACACAACTGGGTTGGATCTGATGTGATGTGACAATCACATGTGCAATGTGACAGGTATGATGTGACAGTTGTGCGTGAAGACACATGTGAGGTGACAGTCACTTGAGCATTGTGACAGTTGTGATGTGAGACTCATAAGTGGCTTGTGACCAGTGTGTGGTGACAATCATATGCAGATTGTGACCATCTGAGATCACATACATATGGGTTTTGACTGATGTGATGTGACATGCACATGTCAGAGGTGACAGGGATGATGTGACACTCCCAGAAGACGTGTGACAAGTGTGAGGTGACAATCACACTGTGGGTGTGACAGATATCAGGTGACACTGCCATGTGTGTTGAGACAGAAATGATGTGATGATCACAGGCATGATATGAGAGATATGACGTGACACTTGCATATTATAACACAGATGAGGTGACAATCACATGGGCATTGTAACAGATTTGATGTGACCCACATAAGCATGTGTGACAGATGTGTGGTGACAATAACATGTGGGTTGTGACCATGTGAGGTGACACACAAGTGGGTTGTGCCTCATGTGATATTTCACTCCCATGTGTAATGTGACAGATATGATGTGACACTCCATAACACATGTGACAAATGTGAGGTGACAATCACACTCGAGGTGTGACATATGTCAGGTGACACTGCCACATGTGTTGAAGTAGAAATGGTGTGACCAATAACAGGCACAATGTGACTGACATTTTTGGATAATTGCATGTTATGACACACATGAGGTGACAATCACTCAGGCATTATGACAGGTGTGATGTGACAATCATAAGAGGCTTGTGACAGATGTGTGGTGACAATCACATGCCAATTGTGACAGGGTGAGCTGATACACACGTGGGTTGTGCCTGAAGTTATGTGACATTCTCATGTGTAATGACATATACTGTGTGATACTCTGTAATGCATGTGACAAATGTGAGGTGACAATCACAGTCTTGGTGTGACAGATGTCATGTGACACTGCCATGTGTGTTGAGACAGAAATGGCATGACAGTCACAGGCTCAATGTGACAGATATGATGTGACAGTTGTGCATGATGACACAGAGGAGGTGACAATCACAAGGGCACAGTGACAGCAGTGATGTGACCCACATAAGCAGTGTGTGAGAAAACCCACATGCTGGTTGTGACTATGTGAGATGACACACAAGGGGCTTGTGCCTGATGTGATATGACACTGTCATGTGTGATGACAGATAGGATGTGTCACTCTGTAAAGCATGTGCCAAATGTGAGGTAACACACTATGGGTGTAACAGATGTCAGATGACACTGCCACATTTGTTGAGGCAGAAATGCTGTGACAATAACAGACATGATGTGACTGATATGTTATGGCACTTGCGTGTTACAACACAGGTGATGTGACAATCACATGGGCCTTGTAACAGTTTTGATGTGACACACATAAGCATGTGTGACACATGTGTGGTGATCACGTGAGGTGACACACAAATGGCTTGTGCTTGATGTGATATGACTCTCATGTGTGATGACAGGTATGATGCGATGCTCTGTAAAGCAAGTGACAATGTGAGGTGACACACAAGTTGATTGGAACTGATCTGATGTGACACACACATGTGTGATATGAGAGGTATGATGTGACACTCCTGCATGGCATGTGACTTATATGAGGTGACAATCACTCTCTGGGTGTGACACATGTCAGGAGACACTCTCATGCGTGTTGAGACAGATGTGATATGACAATCACAGGTGCAATGCGACACATATGATGGGGCATTTGCATGTTAAGATACATGTGGGATGACAACCACAGAAGCGTTGTGACAGTTGTGATGTGACAGTCATAAATGGCTTGGGACAAATGAGTGGTGACAATCGTATGCTGATTGTGACCTTCTGAGTTGACATGCATGTGGGTTGTGATGGACATGATGTGACATGCACATGTGAAGTGACAGGTATGCTGTAATGCTTCTGGAAGTCTTCTGACAAATTGAGGTCACAATACCACTCTGAGTGTGACAGGTATCAGGTGACAATGCCACATGTGTTGAGACAGAAATGATATGAGAGCCACAGGCATGATGTGATAGCTATGATGTGACACTTGCCTCTTAAGACACATGGTGAGGTAACAATCACATGAGTGTTGTGACAGTTGTGATGTGACACACATAAGCAATGTGTGACAGGTGTGTGATGACAACCACATGCTGGTTGTGACCATGTGAGGTGACACAAGTGGGTTGTACCTGATGAGATATGACACTCTCACATGTGATGCGACAGATATGATGTGACACTCTGGAAGGCATTTGACACATGTGATGTGACACTCACACTCAGGGTATGACAGATGTCAGATGACACACCCACATGGGCTGAGACAGAAGTGACGTGATAATCATAAGTGTGATGGGATAGATACGATATAATGCTTTCATGTTATGACACATGTGAGGTAACGGCCACATGGGTGTGGTGACAGTTGTGATATGACACTGATAAGAGGCTTGTGACAGATGTGTGGTGACAATCATATGCCAGTGGTGAACACATGAGGTGACAAATGGGTGGTGATGGATGTGACGTGACAGTCCCATATGTGATGTGACAGGGAAACATGACACTTTGTAAGGCACCTGACAAATGGGAGGTGACAAACACACTCTGGGTGTGACAGATGCCAGGTGACACTGCCACATGTGTTGAGACAGAAATGATGCGAGAGTCACAGGCACGATGTGACAGCTATGATGTGACACGTGCATTCTGACATAGGAGAAGTGACAGTCACATGGGTGTTATAACAGTTTTGATGTAACACACAGAAGTATGTGTGACAGATGTGTGGTGACAATCATATGCCAATTGTGACAATGGGAGGTGACACACAACTGGGTTGGATCTGATGTGATGTGACAATCACATGTGCAATGTGACAGGTATGATGTGACAGTTGTGCGTGAAGACACATGTGAGGTGACAGTCACTTGAGCATTGTGACAGTTGTGATGTGAGACTCATAAGTGGCTTGTGACCAGTGTGTGGTGACAATCATATGCAGATTGTGACCATCTGAGATCACATACATATGGGTTTTGACTGATGTGATGTGACCTGCACATGTCAGATGTGACAGGGATGATGTGACACTCCCAGAAGACGTGTGACAAGTGTGAGGTGACAATCACACTGTGGGTGTGACAGATATCAGGTGACACTGCCACGTGTGTTGAGACAGAAATGATGTGATGATCACAGGCATGATATGAGAGATATGATGTGACACTTGCATATTATAACACAGATGAGGTGACAATCACATGGGCATTGTAACAGATTTGACGTGACCCACATAAGCATGTGTGACAGATGTGTGGTGACAATAACATGTGGGTTGTGACCATGTGAGGTGACACACAAGTGGGTTGTGCCTCATGTGATATTTCACTCCCATGTGTAATGTGACAGATATGATGTGACACTCCATAACACATGTGACAAATGTGAGGTGACAATCACACTCGAGGTGTGACATATGTCAGGTGACACTGCCACATGTGTTGAAGTAGAAATGGTGTGACCAATAACAGGCACAATGTGACTGACATTTTTGGATAATTGCATGTTATGACACACATGAGGTGACAATCACTCAGGCATTATGACAGGTGTGATGTGACAATCATAAGAGGCTTGTGACAGATGTGTGGTGACAATCACATGCCAATTGTGACAGGGTGAGCTGATACACACGTGGGTTGTGCCTGAAGTTATGTGACATTCTCATGTGTAATGACATATACTGTGTGATACTCTGTAATGCATGTGACAAATGTGAGGTGACAATCACAGTCTTGGTGTGACAGATGTCATGTGACACTGCCATGTGTGTTGAGACAGAAATGGCATGACAGTCACAGGCTCAATGTGACAGATATGATGTGACAGTTGTGCATGATGACACAGAGGAGGTGACAATCACAAGGGCACAGTGACAGCAGTGATGTGACCCACATAAGCAGTGTGTGAGAAAACCCACATGCTGGTTGTGACTATGTGAGATGACACACAAGGGGCTTGTGCCTGATGTGATATGACACTGTCATGTGTGATGACAGATATGATGTGGCACTCCATAAAGCACATGACAAATGTGAGGTGACAATCACACTCTTGGTGTGACAGATGTCATGTGACACTAACATGTGTGTTGAGACAAATAGGTGACAGCCACAGGCATGATGTGACAGATATGTGACACTTGCCTGTTATGACACAGATGAGGTGACCATCACATGGGCATGGTGACAGTTTGGATGTGACACACATAAGTGGTGTGTGACAGCTGTGTGGTGTCAACCACTTGCTGGTTGTGACCATGTGAGGTGACACACAAGTGGGTTGTGCCTGATGTGCTATGACACACTCATGTGATGGGACACATATGACATGACACTCCAGAAGTCATGTGACACATGTGATGTGCTAATCACACTCTTGTTGAGACAGATGTCAGGTAACACTGCCATGTGTGTCGAGACAGAAATAGTGTGACCCTAACAGGCACAATGTGACTGAAATGTTGTGACACTTGCACATTATGACACCCATGAGGTGACAATCACACAGGCATTGGGACAGGTGTGATGTGACAATCATGAGTCTTGTGACAGATGTGTGGTGACATTGACATGCCAATTGTGACCATGTGAGGTGACACACAAGTGAATTTGGAACTGTTACGATGTGACACACGCATGTGCAATGTGACTGGTGTGATGTGACACTCCTGGGAGGCATGTGACTAATATGAGGGGACAATCACACTCTGTGTGTCACAGGAGTCAGGTGACACTCTCAAGTGTGTTGAGACCCATGTGATGTGACAATCACATGTGCAATGACACAGGTATGATGTGACCCTTGGGCATTAAGACACATGAGGTGACAAATACATGAATATTGTGACAGTTGTGATGTGACCATCATAAGCAGCTTGTGACAGATGTGCGGTGACAATCACATGCCAGTTGTGACCATGTGAGGTGACACACAAGTGGGCTGTGCCTGATGTGATATGACACTCTCATGTGTGATGACAGATAGGATGTGTCACTCTGTAAAGCATGTGCCAAATGTGAGGTAACACACTATGGGTGTAACAGATGTCAGATGACACTGCCACATTTGTTGAGGCAGAAATGCTGTGACAATAACAGACATGATGTGACTGATATGTTATGGCACTTGCGTGTTACAACACAGGTGATGTGACAATCACATGGGCCTTGTAACAGTTTTGATGTGACACACATAAGCATGTGTGACACATGTGTGGTGATCACGTGAGGTGACACACAAATGGCTTGTGCTTGATGTGATATGACTCTCATGTGTGATGACAGGTATGATGCGATGCTCTGTAAAGCAAGTGACAATGTGAGGTGACACACAAGTTGATTGGAACTGATCTGATGTGACACACACATGTGTGATATGAGAGGTATGATGTGACACCCCTGCATGGCATGTGACTTATATGAGGTGACAATCACTCTCTGGGTGTGACACATGTCAGGAGACACTCTCATGCGTGTTGAGACAGATGTGATATGACAATCACAGGTGCAATGCGACACATATGATGGGGCATTTGCATGTTAAGATACATGTGGGATGACAACCACAGAAGCGTTGTGACAGTTGTGATGTGACAGTCATAAATGGCTTGGGACAAATGAGTGGTGACAATCGTATGCTGATTGTGACCTTCTGAGTTGACATGCATGTGGGTTGTGATGGACATGATGTGACATGCACATGTGAAGTGACAGGTATGCTGTAATGCTTCTGGAAGTCTTCTGACAAATTGAGGTCACAATACCACTCTGAGTGTGACAGGTATCAGGTGACAATGCCACATGTGTTGAGACAGAAATGATATGAGAGCCACAGGCATGATGTGATAGCTATGATGTGACACTTGCCTCTTAAGACACATGGTGAGGTAACAATCACATGAGTGTTGTGACAGTTGTGATGTGACACACATAAGCAATGTGTGACAGGTGTGTGATGACAACCACATGCTGGTTGTGACCATGTGAGGTGACACAAGTGGGTTGTACCTGATGAGATATGACACTCTCACATGTGATGCGACAGATATGATGTGACACTCTGGAAGGCATTTGACACATGTGATGTGACACTCACACTCAGGGTATGACAGATGTCAGATGACACACCCACATGGGCTGAGACAGAAGTGACGTGATAATCATAAGTGTGATGGGATAGATACGATATAATGCTTTCATGTTATGACACATGTGAGGTAACGGCCACATGGGTGTGGTGACAGTTGTGATATGACACTGATAAGAGGCTTGTGACAGATGTGTGGTGACAATCATATGCCAGTGGTGAACACATGAGGTGACAAATGGGTGGTGATGGATGTGACGTGACAGTCCCATATGTGATGTGACAGGGAAACATGACACTTTGTAAGGCACCTGACAAATGGGAGGTGACAAACACACTCTGGGTGTGACAGATGCCAGGTGACACTGCCACATGTGTTGAGACAGAAATGATGCGAGAGTCACAGGCACGATGTGACAGCTATGATGTGACACGTGCATTCTGACATAGGAGAAGTGACAGTCACATGGGTGTTATAACAGTTTTGATGTAACACACAGAAGTATGTGTGACAGATGTGTGGTGACAATCATATGCCAATTGTGACAATGGGAGGTGACACACAACTGGGTTGGATCTGATGTGATGTGACAATCACATGTGCAATGTGACAGGTATGATGTGACAGTTGTGCGTGAAGACACATGTGAGGTGACAGTCACTTGAGCATTGTGACAGTTGTGATGTGAGACTCATAAGTGGCTTGTGACCAGTGTGTGGTGACAATCATATGCAGATTGTGACCATCTGAGATCACATACATATGGGTTTTGACTGATGTGATGTGACCTGCACATGTCAGAGGTGACAGGGATGATGTGACACTCCCAGAAGACGTGTGACAAGTGTGAGGTGACAATCACACTGTGGGTGTGACAGATATCAGGTGACACTGCCACGTGTGTTGAGACAGAAATGATGTGATGATCACAGGCATGATATGAGAGATATGATGTGACACTTGCATATTATAACACAGATGAGGTGACAATCACATGGGCATTGTAACAGATTTGACGTGACCCACATAAGCATGTGTGACAGATGTGTGGTGACAATAACATGTGGGTTGTGACCATGTGAGGTGACACACAAGTGGGTTGTGCCTCATGTGATATTTCACTCCCATGTGTAATGTGACAGATATGATGTGACACTCCATAACACATGTGACAAATGTGAGGTGACAATCACACTCGAGGTGTGACATATGTCAGGTGACACTGCCACATGTGTTGAAGTAGAAGTGGTGTGACCAATAACAGGCACAATGTGACTGACATTTTTGGATAATTGCATGTTATGACACACATGAGGTGACAATCACTCAGGCATTATGACAGGTGTGATGTGACAATCATAAGAGGCTTGTGACAGATGTGTGGTGACAATCACATGCCAATTGTGACAGGGTGAGCTGATACACACCTGGGTTGTGCCTGAAGTTATGTGACATTCTCATGTGTAATGACATATACTGTGTGATACTCTGTAATGCATGTGACAAATGTGAGGTGACAATCACAGTCTTGGTGTGACAGATGTCATGTGACACTGCCATGTGTGTTGAGACAGAAATGGCATGACAGTCACAGGCTCAATGTGACAGATATGATGTGACAGTTGTGCATGATGACACAGAGGAGGTGACAATCACAAGGGCACAGTGACAGCAGTGATGTGACCCACAGAAGCAGTGTGTGTGAAAACCCACATGCTGGTTGTGACTATGTGAGATGACACACAAGGGGCTTGTGCCTGATGTGATATGACACTGTCATGTGTGATGACAGATATGATGTGACACTCCATAAAGCACATGACAAATGTGAGGTGACAATCACACTCTTGGTGTGACAGATGTCATGTGACACTGACATGTGTGTTGAGACAAATAGGTGACAGCCACAGGCATGATGTGACAGATATGTGACACTTGCCTGTTATGACACAGATGAGGTGACCATCACATGGGCATGGTGACAGTTTGGATGTGACACACATAAGTGGTGTGTGACAGCTGTGTGGTGTCAACCACTTGCTGGTTGTGACCATGTGAGGTGACACACAAGTGGGTTGTGCCTGATGTGCTATGACACACTCATGTGATGGGACACATATGACATGACACTCCAGAAGTCATGTGACACATGTGATGTGCTAATCACACTCTTGTTGAGACAGATGTCAGGTAACACTGCCATGTGTGTCGAGACAGAAATAGTGTGACCCTAACAGGCACAATGTGACTGAAATGTTGTGACACTTGCACATTATGACACCCATGAGGTGACAATCACACAGGCATTGGGACAGGTGTGATGTGACAATCATGAGTCTTGTGACCGATGTGTGGTGACATTGACATGCCAATTGTGACCATGTGGGGTGACACACAAGTGAATTTGGAACTGTTGTGATGTGACACACGCATGTGCAATGTGACTGGTGTGATGTGACACTCCTGGGAGGCATGTGACTAATATGAGGGGACAATCACACTCTGTGTGTCACAGGAGTCAGGTGACACTCTCAAGTGTGTTGAGACCCATGTGATGTGACAATCACATGTGCAATGACACAGGTATGATGTGACCCTTGGGCATTAAGACACATGAGGTGACAAATACATGAACATTGTGACAGTTGTGATGTGACCGTCATAAGCAGCTTGTGACAGATGTGCGGTGACAATCACATGCCAGTTGTGACCATGTGAGGTGACACACAAGTGGGCTGTGCCTGATGTGATATGACACTCTCATGTGTGATGACAGATAGGATGTGTCACTCTGTAAAGCATGTGCCAAATGTGAGGTAACACACTATGGGTGTAACAGATGTCAGATGACACTGCCACATTTGTTGAGGCAGAAATGCTGTGACAATAACAGACATGATGTGACTGATATGTTATGGCACTTGCGTGTTACAACACAGGTGATGTGACAATCACATGGGCCTTGTAACAGTTTTGATGTGACACACATAAGCATGTGTGACACATGTGTGGTGATCACGTGAGGTGACACACAAATGGCTTGTGCTTGATGTGATATGACTCTCATGTGTGATGACAGGTATGATGCGATGCTCTGTAAAGCAAGTGACAATGTGAGGTGACACACAAGTTGATTGGAACTGATCTGATGTGACACACACATGTGTGATATGAGAGGTATGATGTGACACCCCTGCATGGCATGTGACTTATATGAGGTGACACTCACTCTCTGGGTGTGACACATGTCAGGAGACACTCTCATGCATGTTGAGACAGATGTGATATGACAATCACAGGTGCAATGCGACACATATGATGGGGCATTTGCATGTTAAGATACATGTGGGATGACAACCACAGAAGCGTTGTGACAGTTGTGATGTGACAATCATAAATGGCTTGGGACAAATGAGTGGTGACAATCGTATGCTGATTGTGACCTTCTGAGTTGACATGCATGTGGGTTGTGATGGACATGATGTGACATGCACATGTGAAGTGACAGGTATGCTGTAATGCTTCTGGAAGTCTTCTGACAAATTGAGGTCACAATAACACTCTGAGTGTGACAGGTATCAGGTGACAATGCCACATGTGTTGAGACAGAAATGATATGAGAGCCACAGGCATGATGTGATAGCTATGATGTGACACTTGCCTCTTAAGACACATGGTGAGGTAACAATCACATGAGTGTTGTGACAGTTGTGATGTGACACACATAAGCAATGTGTGACAGGTGTGTGATGACAACCACATGCTGGTTGTGACCATGTGAGGTGACACAAGTGGGTTGTACCTGATGAGATATGACACTCTCACATGTGATGCGACAGATATGATGTGACACTCTGGAAGGCATTTGACACATGTGATGTGACACTCACACTCAGGGTATGACAGATGTCAGATGACACACCCACATGGGCTGAGACAGAAGTGACGTGATAATCATAAGTGTGATGGGATAGATACGATATAATGCTTTCATGTTATGACACATGTGAGGTAACGGCCACATGGGTGTGGTGACAGTTGTGATATGACACTGATAAGAGGCTTGTGACAGATGTGTGGTGACAATCATATGCCAGTGGTGAACACATGAGGTGACAAATGGGTGGTGATGGATGTGACGTGACAGTCCCATATGTGATGTGACAGGGAAACATGACACTTTGTAAGGCACCTGACAAATGGGAGGTGACAAACACACTCTGGGTGTGACAGATGCCAGGTGACACTGCCACATGTGTTGAGACAGAAATGATGCGAGAGTCACAGGCACGATGTGACAGCTATGATGTGACACGTGCATTCTGACATAGGAGAAGTGACAGTCACATGGGTGTTATAACAGTTTTGATGTAACACACAGAAGTATGTGTGACAGATGTGTGGTGACAATCATATGCCAATTGTGACAATGGGAGGTGACACACAACTGGGTTGGATCTGATGTGATGTGACAATCACATGTGCAATGTGACAGGTATGATGTGACAGTTGTGCGTGAAGACACATGTGAGGTGACAGTCACTTGAGCATTGTGACAGTTGTGATGTGAGACTCATAAGTGGCTTGTGACCAGTGTGTGGTGACAATCATATGCAGATTGTGACCATCTGAGATCACATACATATGGGTTTTGACTGATGTGATGTGACATGCACATGTCAGAGGTGACAGGGATGATGTGACACTCCCAGAAGACGTGTGACAAGTGTGAGGTGACAATCACACTGTGGGTGTGACAGATATCAGGTGACACTGCCATGTGTGTTGAGACAGAAATGATGTGATGATCACAGGCATGATATGAGAGATATGACGTGACACTTGCATATTATAACACAGATGAGGTGACAATCACATGGGCATTGTAACAGATTTGATGTGACCCACATAAGCATGTGTGACAGATGTGTGGTGACAATAACATGTGGGTTGTGACCATGTGAGGTGACACACAAGTGGGTTGTGCCTCATGTGATATTTCACTCCCATGTGTAATGTGACAGATATGATGTGACACTCCATAACACATGTGACAAATGTGAGGTGACAATCACACTCGAGGTGTGACATATGTCAGGTGACACTGCCACATGTGTTGAAGTAGAAATGGTGTGACCAATAACAGGCACAATGTGACTGACATTTTTGGATAATTGCATGTTATGACACACATGAGGTGACAATCACTCAGGCATTATGACAGGTGTGATGTGACAATCATAAGAGGCTTGTGACAGATGTGTGGTGACAATCACATGCCAATTGTGACAGGGTGAGCTGATACACACGTGGGTTGTGCCTGAAGTTATGTGACATTCTCATGTGTAATGACATATACTGTGTGATACTCTGTAATGCATGTGACAAATGTGAGGTGACAATCACAGTCTTGGTGTGACAGATGTCATGTGACACTGCCATGTGTGTTGAGACAGAAATGGCATGACAGTCACAGGCTCAATGTGACAGATATGATGTGACAGTTGTGCATGATGACACAGAGGAGGTGACAATCACAAGGGCACAGTGACAGCAGTGATGTGACCCACATAAGCAGTGTGTGAGAAAACCCACATGCTGGTTGTGACTATGTGAGATGACACACAAGGGGCTTGTGCCTGATGTGATATGACACTGTCATGTGTGATGACAGATATGATGTGGCACTCCATAAAGCACATGACAAATGTGAGGTGACAATCACACTCTTGGTGTGACAGATGTCATGTGACACTAACATGTGTGTTGAGACAAATAGGTGACAGCCACAGGCATGATGTGACAGATATGTGACACTTGCCTGTTATGACACAGATGAGGTGACCATCACATGGGCATGGTGACAGTTTGGATGTGACACACATAAGTGGTGTGTGACAGCTGTGTGGTGTCAACCACTTGCTGGTTGTGACCATGTGAGGTGACACACAAGTGGGTTGTGCCTGATGTGCTATGACACACTCATGTGATGGGACACATATGACATGACACTCCAGAAGTCATGTGACACATGTGATGTGCTAATCACACTCTTGTTGAGACAGATGTCAGGTAACACTGCCATGTGTGTCGAGACAGAAATAGTGTGACCCTAACAGGCACAATGTGACTGAAATGTTGTGACACTTGCACATTATGACACCCATGAGGTGACAATCACACAGGCATTGGGACAGGTGTGATGTGACAATCATGAGTCTTGTGACAGATGTGTGGTGACATTGACATGCCAATTGTGACCATGTGAGGTGACACACAAGTGAATTTGGAACTGTTACGATGTGACACACGCATGTGCAATGTGACTGGTGTGATGTGACACTCCTGGGAGGCATGTGACTAATATGAGGGGACAATCACACTCTGTGTGTCACAGGAGTCAGGTGACACTCTCAAGTGTGTTGAGACCCATGTGATGTGACAATCACATGTGCAATGACACAGGTATGATGTGACCCTTGGGCATTAAGACACATGAGGTGACAAATACATGAATATTGTGACAGTTGTGATGTGACCGTCATAAGCAGCTTGTGACAGATGTGCGGTGACAATCACATGCCAGTTGTGACCATGTGAGGTGACACACAAGTGGGCTGTGCCTGATGTGATATGACACTCTCATGTGTGATGACAGATAGGATGTGTCACTCTGTAAAGCATGTGCCAAATGTGAGGTAACACACTATGGGTGTAACAGATGTCAGATGACACTGCCACATTTGTTGAGGCAGAAATGCTGTGACAATAACAGACATGATGTGACTGATATGTTATGGCACTTGCGTGTTACAACACAGGTGATGTGACAATCACATGGGCCTTGTAACAGTTTTGATGTGACACACATAAGCATGTGTGACACATGTGTGGTGATCACGTGAGGTGACACACAAATGGCTTGTGCTTGATGTGATATGACTCTCATGTGTGATGACAGGTATGATGCGATGCTCTGTAAAGCAAGTGACAATGTGAGGTGACACACAAGTTGATTGGAACTGATCTGATGTGACACACACATGTGTGATATGAGAGGTATGATGTGACACTCCTGCATGGCATGTGACTTATATGAGGTGACAATCACTCTCTGGGTGTGACACATGTCAGGAGACACTCTCATGCGTGTTGAGACAGATGTGATATGACAATCACAGGTGCAATGCGACACATATGATGGGGCATTTGCATGTTAAGATACATGTGGGATGACAACCACAGAAGCGTTGTGACAGTTGTGATGTGACAGTCATAAATGGCTTGGGACAAATGAGTGGTGACAATCGTATGCTGATTGTGACCTTCTGAGTTGACATGCATGTGGGTTGTGATGGACATGATGTGACATGCACATGTGAAGTGACAGGTATGCTGTAATGCTTCTGGAAGTCTTCTGACAAATTGAGGTCACAATAACACTCTGAGTGTGACAGGTATCAGGTGACAATGCCACATGTGTTGAGACAGAAATGATATGAGAGCCACAGGCATGATGTGATAGCTATGATGTGACACTTGCCTCTTAAGACACATGGTGAGGTAACAATCACATGAGTGTTGTGACAGTTGTGATGTGACACACATAAGCAATGTGTGACAGGTGTGTGATGACAACCACATGCTGGTTGTGACCATGTGAGGTGACACAAGTGGGTTGTACCTGATGAGATATGACACTCTCACATGTGATGCGACAGATATGATGTGACACTCTGGAAGGCATTTGACACATGTGATGTGACACTCACACTCAGGGTATGACAGATGTCAGATGACACACCCACATGGGCTGAGACAGAAGTGACGTGATAATCATAAGTGTGATGGGATAGATACGATATAATGCTTTCATGTTATGACACATGTGAGGTAACGGCCACATGGGTGTGGTGACAGTTGTGATATGACACTGATAAGAGGCTTGTGACAGATGTGTGGTGACAATCATATGCCAGTGGTGAACACATGAGGTGACAAATGGGTGGTGATGGATGTGACGTGACAGTCCCATATGTGATGTGACAGGGAAACATGACACTTTGTAAGGCACCTGACAAATGGGAGGTGACAAACACACTCTGGGTGTGACAGATGCCAGGTGACACTGCCACATGTGTTGAGACAGAAATGATGCGAGAGTCACAGGCACGATGTGACAGCTATGATGTGACACGTGCATTCTGACATAGGAGAAGTGACAGTCACATGGGTGTTATAACAGTTTTGATGTAACACACAGAAGTATGTGTGACAGATGTGTGGTGACAATCATATGCCAATTGTGACAATGGGAGGTGACACACAACTGGGTTGGATCTGATGTGATGTGACAATCACATGTGCAATGTGACAGGTATGATGTGACAGTTGTGCGTGAAGACACATGTGAGGTGACAGTCACTTGAGCATTGTGACAGTTGTGATGTGAGACTCATAAGTGGCTTGTGACCAGTGTGTGGTGACAATCATATGCAGATTGTGACCATCTGAGATCACATACATATGGGTTTTGACTGATGTGATGTGACATGCACATGTCAGAGGTGACAGGGATGATGTGACACTCCCAGAAGACGTGTGACAAGTGTGAGGTGACAATCACACTGTGGGTGTGACAGATATCAGGTGACACTGCCATGTGTGTTGAGACAGAAATGATGTGATGATCACAGGCATGATATGAGAGATATGACGTGACACTTGCATATTATAACACAGATGAGGTGACAATCACATGGGCATTGTAACAGATTTGATGTGACCCACATAAGCATGTGTGACAGATGTGTGGTGACAATAACATGTGGGTTGTGACCATGTGAGGTGACACACAAGTGGGTTGTGCCTCATGTGATATTTCACTCCCATGTGTAATGTGACAGATATGATGTGACACTCCATAACACATGTGACAAATGTGAGGTGACAATCACACTCGAGGTGTGACATATGTCAGGTGACACTGCCACATGTGTTGAAGTAGAAATGGTGTGACCAATAACAGGCACAATGTGACTGACATTTTTGGATAATTGCATGTTATGACACACATGAGGTGACAATCACTCAGGCATTATGACAGGTGTGATGTGACAATCATAAGAGGCTTGTGACAGATGTGTGGTGACAATCACATGCCAATTGTGACAGGGTGAGCTGATACACACGTGGGTTGTGCCTGAAGTTATGTGACATTCTCATGTGTAATGACATATACTGTGTGATACTCTGTAATGCATGTGACAAATGTGAGGTGACAATCACAGTCTTGGTGTGACAGATGTCATGTGACACTGCCATGTGTGTTGAGACAGAAATGGCATGACAGTCACAGGCTCAATGTGACAGATATGATGTGACAGTTGTGCATGATGACACAGAGGAGGTGACAATCACAAGGGCACAGTGACAGCAGTGATGTGACCCACATAAGCAGTGTGTGAGAAAACCCACATGCTGGTTGTGACTATGTGAGATGACACACAAGGGGCTTGTGCCTGATGTGATATGACACTGTCATGTGTGATGACAGATATGATGTGGCACTCCATAAAGCACATGACAAATGTGAGGTGACAATCACACTCTTGGTGTGACAGATGTCATGTGACACTAACATGTGTGTTGAGACAAATAGGTGACAGCCACAGGCATGATGTGACAGATATGTGACACTTGCCTGTTATGACACAGATGAGGTGACCATCACATGGGCATGGTGACAGTTTGGATGTGACACACATAAGTGGTGTGTGACAGCTGTGTGGTGTCAACCACTTGCTGGTTGTGACCATGTGAGGTGACACACAAGTGGGTTGTGCCTGATGTGCTATGACACACTCATGTGATGGGACACATATGACATGACACTCCAGAAGTCATGTGACACATGTGATGTGCTAATCACACTCTTGTTGAGACAGATGTCAGGTAACACTGCCATGTGTGTCGAGACAGAAATAGTGTGACCCTAACAGGCACAATGTGACTGAAATGTTGTGACACTTGCACATTATGACACCCATGAGGTGACAATCACACAGGCATTGGGACAGGTGTGATGTGACAATCATGAGTCTTGTGACAGATGTGTGGTGACATTGACATGCCAATTGTGACCATGTGAGGTGACACACAAGTGAATTTGGAACTGTTACGATGTGACACACGCATGTGCAATGTGACTGGTGTGATGTGACACTCCTGGGAGGCATGTGACTAATATGAGGGGACAATCACACTCTGTGTGTCACAGGAGTCAGGTGACACTCTCAAGTGTGTTGAGACCCATGTGATGTGACAATCACATGTGCAATGACACAGGTATGATGTGACCCTTGGGCATTAAGACACATGAGGTGACAAATACATGAATATTGTGACAGTTGTGATGTGACCGTCATAAGCAGCTTGTGACAGATGTGCGGTGACAATCACATGCCAGTTGTGACCATGTGAGGTGACACACAAGTGGGCTGTGCCTGATGTGATATGACACTCTCATGTGTGATGACAGATAGGATGTGTCACTCTGTAAAGCATGTGCCAAATGTGAGGTAACACACTATGGGTGTAACAGATGTCAGATGACACTGCCACATTTGTTGAGGCAGAAATGCTGTGACAATAACAGACATGATGTGACTGATATGTTATGGCACTTGCGTGTTACAACACAGGTGATGTGACAATCACATGGGCCTTGTAACAGTTTTGATGTGACACACATAAGCATGTGTGACACATGTGTGGTGATCACGTGAGGTGACACACAAATGGCTTGTGCTTGATGTGATATGACTCTCATGTGTGATGACAGGTATGATGCGATGCTCTGTAAAGCAAGTGACAATGTGAGGTGACACACAAGTTGATTGGAACTGATCTGATGTGACACACACATGTGTGATATGAGAGGTATGATGTGACACTCCTGCATGGCATGTGACTTATATGAGGTGACAATCACTCTCTGGGTGTGACACATGTCAGGAGACACTCTCATGCGTGTTGAGACAGATGTGATATGACAATCACAGGTGCAATGCGACACATATGATGGGGCATTTGCATGTTAAGATACATGTGGGATGACAACCACAGAAGCGTTGTGACAGTTGTGATGTGACAGTCATAAATGGCTTGGGACAAATGAGTGGTGACAATCGTATGCTGATTGTGACCTTCTGAGTTGACATGCATGTGGGTTGTGATGGACATGATGTGACATGCACATGTGAAGTGACAGGTATGCTGTAATGCTTCTGGAAGTCTTCTGACAAATTGAGGTCACAATACCACTCTGAGTGTGACAGGTATCAGGTGACAATGCCACATGTGTTGAGACAGAAATGATATGAGAGCCACAGGCATGATGTGATAGCTATGATGTGACACTTGCCTCTTAAGACACATGGTGAGGTAACAATCACATGAGTGTTGTGACAGTTGTGATGTGACACACATAAGCAATGTGTGACAGGTGTGTGATGACAACCACATGCTGGTTGTGACCATGTGAGGTGACACAAGTGGGTTGTACCTGATGAGATATGACACTCTCACATGTGATGCGACAGATATGATGTGACACTCTGGAAGGCATTTGACACATGTGATGTGACACTCACACTCAGGGTATGACAGATGTCAGATGACACACCCACATGGGCTGAGACAGAAGTGACGTGATAATCATAAGTGTGATGGGATAGATACGATATAATGCTTTCATGTTATGACACATGTGAGGTAACGGCCACATGGGTGTGGTGACAGTTGTGATATGACACTGATAAGAGGCTTGTGACAGATGTGTGGTGACAATCATATGCCAGTGGTGAACACATGAGGTGACAAATGGGTGGTGATGGATGTGACGTGACAGTCCCATATGTGATGTGACAGGGAAACATGACACTTTGTAAGGCACCTGACAAATGGGAGGTGACAAACACACTCTGGGTGTGACAGATGCCAGGTGACACTGCCACATGTGTTGAGACAGAAATGATGCGAGAGTCACAGGCACGATGTGACAGCTATGATGTGACACGTGCATTCTGACATAGGAGAAGTGACAGTCACATGGGTGTTATAACAGTTTTGATGTAACACACAGAAGTATGTGTGACAGATGTGTGGTGACAATCATATGCCAATTGTGACAATGGGAGGTGACACACAACTGGGTTGGATCTGATGTGATGTGACAATCACATGTGCAATGTGACAGGTATGATGTGACAGTTGTGCGTGAAGACACATGTGAGGTGACAGTCACTTGAGCATTGTGACAGTTGTGATGTGAGACTCATAAGTGGCTTGTGACCAGTGTGTGGTGACAATCATATGCAGATTGTGACCATCTGAGATCACATACATATGGGTTTTGACTGATGTGATGTGACATGCACATGTCAGAGGTGACAGGGATGATGTGACACTCCCAGAAGACGTGTGACAAGTGTGAGGTGACAATCACACTGTGGGTGTGACAGATATCAGGTGACACTGCCACGTGTGTTGAGACAGAAATGATGTGATGATCACAGGCATGATATGAGAGATATGATGTGACACTTGCATATTATAACACAGATGAGGTGACCATCACATGGGCATTGTAACAGATTTGACGTGACCCACATAAGCATGTGTGACAGATGTGTGGTGACAATAACATGTGGGTTGTGACCATGTGAGGTGACACACAAGTGGGTTGTGCCTCATGTGATATTTCACTCCCATGTGTAATGTGACAGATATGATGTGACACTCCATAACACATGTGACAAATGTGAGGTGACAATCACACTCGAGGTGTGACATATGTCAGGTGACACTGCCACATGTGTTGAAGTAGAAATGGTGTGACCAATAACAGGCACAATGTGACTGACATTTTTGGATAATTGCATGTTATGACACACATGAGGTGACAATCACTCAGGCATTATGACAGGTGTGATGTGACAATCATAAGAGGCTTGTGACAGATGTGTGGTGACAATCACATGCCAATTGTGACAGGGTGAGCTGATACACACCTGGGTTGTGCCTGAAGTTATGTGACATTCTCATGTGTAATGACATATACTGTGTGATACTCTGTAATGCATGTGACAAATGTGAGGTGACAATCACAGTCTTGGTGTGACAGATGTCATGTGACACTGCCATGTGTGTTGAGACAGAAATGGCATGACAGTCACAGGCTCAATGTGACAGATATGATGTGACAGTTGTGCATGATGACACAGAGGAGGTGACAATCACAAGGGCACAGTGACAGCAGTGATGTGACCCACAGAAGCAGTGTGTGTGAAAACCCACATGCTGGTTGTGACTATGTGAGATGACACACAAGGGGCTTGTGCCTGATGTGATATGACACTGTCATGTGTGATGACAGATATGATGTGACACTCCATAAAGCACATGACAAATGTGAGGTGACAATCACACTCTTGGTGTGACAGATGTCATGTGACACTGACATGTGTGTTGAGACAAATAGGTGACAGCCACAGGCATGATGTGACAGATATGTGACACTTGCCTGTTATGACACAGATGAGGTGACAATCACATGGGCATGGTGACAGTTTGGATGTGACACACATAAGTGGTGTGTGACAGCTGTGTGGTGTCAACCACTTGCTGGTTGTGACCATGTGAGGTGACACACAAGTGGGTTGTGCCTGATGTGCTATGACACACTCATGTGATGGGACACATATGACATGACACTCCAGAAGTCATGTGACAAATGTGATGTGCTAATCACACTCTTGTTGAGACAGATGTCAGGTAACACTGCCATGTGTGTCGAGACAGAAATAGTGTGACCCTAACAGGCACAATGGGACTGAAATGTTGTGACACTTGCACATTATGACACCCATGAGGTGACAATCACACAGGCATTGGGACAGGTGTGATGTGACAATCATGAGTCTTGTGACCGATGTGTGGTGACATTGACATGCCAATTGTGACCATGTGGGG